>NC_068370.1:34686046-34763546 GCF_020536995.1 Dreissena polymorpha
GGGGAAAAATCTGCTTAAGCTCAGAAAAATTTATGTTAATGTTTGCACTTTATTTTTAGCTGTACTACACGTATTCACTGAATAGTCAAGCTATACTTCTCACCCAAAAGGCGACTTTGGAGTCTGCTTAATGCTTTGGTCAACATTTATGTGCAGCATCTCCATGTATTCAACTGAAGCTTCACACATATGTTTGGGATCATTGTGTGAGGGCACATATGACGTTCCAGAAATCTGGCCAGCAATTTAGTAGAATTATGCCCCTCTATGTAGTTAGCCAAGTGTAAGAATAACCGTGCAACATCTTCTTATCTCTGTTTCTATGGCAGGTATTCAATTGAAACTACCGGGTACGCACATTGTTTGTGGACACTGACCAAGTTCCATATTTCTGATCTGAAATTAGCAGAGTAATGCCCCGTTTGTACTTTAAAAATTCAGTTATGTTAAAGTTTGGGGGCAACAATTCAATATCTATTTATCTACTACAGCTGAAAACATTCCTCACCTATCCATGTTCTTGAAGAACAATCACTGACCAAAAACTATAACCTTGAACTTATCAGCAGGACCAATGGCCCCCTTGGTTCTTATACAATCATGTTAAGGTTTAAGATGAAATTCAGGATAAGGTGTGCCTGCAATAAGTGAATATCTCTGTAACTATTGCAAAAATCCTATTGAAACCAGAGATATCTACGTCTCTGTTGAAACTTTGCACATGTCTATTTAAGCACTATCGAAAATTATTCGCAGAATTGTATTTTATTGTCAATAATACTTTTTTTTGACAATCTTTTGTAGAAGTTTTAACATTTTTACGTGTCTTTCATAGCATCATGGGACCTCACTGTTTCGTGACCTAAGTTGTAAAAACGCCGATTTATTACCTCAAGTTTAGATTCAATCATTCAAAAAAGTAGATCTTTTCAGCCAATGTTCTTTTATAGACATTGTTTAACTGATTATTTGAATTATAAGTACAATATCGCCATTACAATCAATGGTTATCAAGGGTTTTGGCAGGTATGTGTATTAACTAATACACATACCTGGTTTTGGCCGTAATATGTTTTGGCCGTCTTGACCCGAATCTGTTTTTCTCAATTACAATAGTGATATGTAGCCTGCAATGGCGGACAGATTGTAGAAGAAATTTTGCTTACGCCTAAATAAATCAGGTATATGACGTCTACAGTATTATCATTTAATCCATAAAGTTTCAACTTTCCTTACATTGAATATAACTTTAAGATGTAGTCATTTTCATGATATAACTGATTTGATTTAAGTTGAAAAACAAGCAGAAAGGGCAGAATACTGAATAGAAAGTTGAAAGCACAGGTGGAAGTAACGTACCCTGGATACTAGTATATATATTATATATTATATATATATATATATATATATATATAGATATATATACACTTCAATACCGTTATTTCGAAGTCGTCGGGACCGTTAAAAAAACTTCGGATTAACAATAATTCGAAATAAACATTTGACAGAAGACTTCTTTGATTCTGTAAAAATGAAACGTTGTGGAATTCGCATGGTTTTGTTACACGCTTACTTAAAAGCGTAAACTAGTCAGATATCAAATAGATTTCCACTTGTAACAAATGGAGGAATAAAATGATTCTTTTTCTTGTTTTTATATTTGTCTAATTACAGAACATATAAAATATGGAACGGGATGTCTCCTGTGTCTTGCACTATCCTCGTAACCAACTAACACGTCTTTCTGGGGGCGATGGCCATATGGGAAACAATCCCAGTGCACTCGATAAAAATAATGAAGAAGAAAGGCATTATGTTTCTGACAAACACATCTCTTGTTATATTCACAAATTAAACGAACTTGCTTGATGAGATGTTCTCCTAGAATAATAATATTAATCCAAGTTTCTAACACGAAAATGTGTAAGTTTTGTTATGGAAATCATCAAATAATCCGTATTCGAAAATATGCTTATGTAAACATCGACTATCTTCGAAATCCATAGCAAGATATATCTTGTGTCTAGTCACTAATCGTGCTTCACTTACAATCTCCAGCACCTCCTTAATTCAAAACTTCTGATTTTGATTTTATTATGTTTTTTATCAACTTTTTGTCTTGAGCCTTATCCACAAAACACGCAAATTGATGTCAATGGTAACCGGTATTGTGTTATTACGATGTATTTAGTTGATTGAATTTCGATTTTATTGATAAACTAATGACTTAATATTTTGACATGAAATTTGGTTATATCAGGAAGAACTCTGAGCTGTATGTATGTACACATAAAAGCTCAGAGCATTTACAGTACAGCCAAAGCGGAACAAACGTATTTCGCGATCCGCAGCGGCAAGGCGAAACAATTCCATGCCGCGTCAGTCGTTGAAGCCGCGTCAGTATGCGGCGGCAAGTCGCATTTCGCCGCGAAACTTCGCATCTGTCCGCCGAGGCATGCCGCGATACACGACATGATGCCGCTTTGAACAAGAACAATGCGCATCATGAAATAAAAAATCTTTTTAAAATTATTAGTTACATGTAGTTAACAAATTTTGAAAGAACAATTATAATAATAATTAAAATCATAATAAACTTATTGTGCGCGGATTGTATTAGCATATACATGTAAGCATAGTTAATGTGTCTGGCCAATTAAGTTGTTTCCCGCCCGTAGTGTATGAATTTCACACATAAACAAGGTCACGTAATTATGTTTTCGCACAATACAAGTGGTCAAGGCTCCAGCATATGGTGGATTTATAAATTAATTGCATGTTGATTTTGCTATTATATTTAAGCTGAGAAAATTAGCAGTTTGAAGCCACATCAATAATCAAGACGGTGACGACGTATTTGTTGTTTTGTTAATCATCAGCTTAATATAACTATTGTTTGAATATGCGTATACAAACATGTTTTTTTTTTGTTCATATTATACAGTTAATATCGCTACTAATTACCCGATAATCCCATATATTCCAGTTTTAAAGCAAATGCTGGTAAATATTTACGATACACAAACATTCTCGATATTTCCTTAAGTATCGAATACATTTTGGCATTTGTTACTATATAGAGATGATGAAAATAACGTCTAATCGGGGCGTTTTTTTCCACTGAACACGTGATTTACGCCTGACGTGATGTTCATGTATTTATACAACACAACATTCACCCAAACTTTCCAAACGACGTTCTACATGTATGCATAATTTTCGCGCACTTTTTATGAAACAAAGGATATTTTAGCACTGTTTATTTGACGCTAGAATTTGCCAAAGGTCGCGTTAGCATTAAAATTTGGAAGTGTGTTTCGAATTACAAATTTAACAATGATAATCGAACGAAACCTTAACAGTTGCGCATAATTAATTCTATGCTACACATACATGTATGTACATGTAGGTGGATATCTTTCACTCGATCCGCCGCGTACGTATGCGGCGGATTTACTCCGCAAAAGTACGCGGGGTTAATACAGACTCGGTGTCATTGCGCGGATCGATGCCAAGTGCCACGGCGATACGCCGCATGAAAACACGATTCGGCCGCCGCGTACTAATAATCTGGCCGTGGCGTAGCCGCGGATTATGTTTGTGCCGCTTTGGCTGTACTGTAAGAAGAACTAGGTCAAATGTGCAAAGCCAGGCCTGACTCATACACCTACCGGTATTGACTTGTCAGAAAGGTATTGGAAACCATATTTATTTGTCAACTTCCAGAAGAAGGTTGTTCTTTTAATGCCCCCAAAGGAGGGCATATAGTGATCGCACTGTCCGTCTGTCCTTCCGTCACACTTTTGCATTTAGGTTTCGAAAAATGCTCATAACTTCTATGTTGCTTCAGATATTATCTTCACGGTTGGTATGCATGTGAATATGGACAAGGCCTTTCCATACGCACACAAATTTCGACCCCTTTGACCTTGAACTTCGGGTCCGCGTTTAGGTTTTGAAAAACTGCGTTTAGGTTTCGAAAAAAATCATTTTTCTGGGGCATATGTCTTCCGATTGAGACAGCTTTTGTTAAACCATGATTTTTGCTAAGACGATTTTAGTATTTCACATTTGGAAAAGTGTGTATTCCGCCAATATTGTTTGAATACTCTTAATTTCATGGGAATTTCTAATAAAATTTTTAGACATTTCGGGCTGACTAGTTAAGAATTTCGATATGCCAGTGAAGCATAATTATTCCCCATACTACACCTCCATGCAGCAGGAACTTGGTTGGCAGACCCTACAAGACAGATGAAATGACACTAAATTATTTTTTTTATGCCCCCGGTAGGGTGGCATATAGCAGTTGAACTGTCAGTGTGCCTGTCCGTCCTTCCCAAAAAAACTTTAACATTGGCCATAACTTTTTAAATATTGAAGATAGCACCTTGATATTTGGCATGCATGTGTATCTCATGGAGCTGCACATTTTGAGAGGTAAAATTTTAAGGTGAACATCATCCTTCAAGGTCTAGGGTCGAAAAAACAAAGTCAAGGGAAGTAATAAGCTTTAAATGGACATAGTTATCTGACCTGCCCATGTATATATTTTTGTTAAATAAATCAAAGCGGCGCAGTAGGCGGCATTGTGTTTCTGACAAACACATTGTGGTAAAAGGTCAAGGTCAAGGTCATCCTTTACGGTCTACGGTAAAAAATACAGATTTAAGGGAAGTAATAAGCTTTAAAAAGGGAGAAGATTATTCAATATTGAACATAGCCACTTTATATATTTGGCATACATGTGTATCTCTTGGAGCTGCACATTTTGAGTGGTAAATCCAGTCATGGTAGTGGCTTTTAATTATTTGCTACTAAATAAAGACATTTGTTACAGACAATTATTTTCAAGGGAAGTATTTTATATAATTATAAATCTCATATTATATATTTCCTTACCCAGGATTGAAGTTCTTTTCACAGTTACTGTACAGATTTATTTTGATTATTTATAACCCAAATGATTGATTTGTCAAAGTTTTTTTTAAATGATAATATAATTATAATTTCTTTGATGTTCATTACATACCTGTGGACTCATGTCCATAGATACATGATCAACTCTGGTTATATATATGAAAAAGAAAAAACTCAGACCCCTGTGATCTCTTTTCAACAACAGGTTCTGGCTATGATCTCTTTTAAACCACAGGCCTTGGTTGTCAGTGATGTCTGACATGGTCATAATTGACTGTGAGATCCTCCCCCACCCGCCCCGGTTGGATTGGACAACATTCAAGGGAAGTAATAACCTTTAAAGGGAGATGATTTCTATACCTGCCAAATGATAAATAGAAATTTTATTTCAATGCGGCGCAGTAGGGGGCATTGTGTTTCTGACAAACACATCTCTTGTTTCAAAATTGTTCAAGGTTTAGTTGCTGTGCCCCTACCATCATATATCGAGCGACCCACCAGATTCACTCGTCACATGCACCCCCTCTCCTACAAACAGATCCATACCGCTGCAAATTATTATAAGTTTTCATTATTCCCAAGCGCTATTGTGATGTGGAACAACCTCCCTGCCACTACAGTTTTACATCATGATCTTGAAGGGTTTAAGCAGTCCCTGCTTTCTCCTTCTGCCCCTTGAACTCTGAGAGACATTTTTATATCAGTTTTTAACCTTAAATCACTTCACCTTATAATTAATCTAACATACTTTTATCTTTCACACTTTTCACTTTTTAACACTTTTATCTGCACTGACTGCGCACCTGTCAATAATACCCGAAAGGGGAGTTGGACAGTATAGATAAATAGTTAGATCGATATTTATGTCAGACATGTTTATAGGTCCACAGATGTTAAGTGAAGTCTCAGCATGAGCCCATAAATAGTTTTTTTTCGGTTGTTAAGACCACAGGTCCTCTGCATAAGTTGCTACCACCCCCCACCCCTCTTCTACTTCTCTACCCCTAACAAACCCATCTAAATTGTCCATCATTTGTTATACAAAATCTCAAAGGAAAAACTTTTTTATTATATATATTACAAGGTATGCGACTACGACCCTTGAACTGCTGATTACAGCACACCATCCAATTTCCGAAGCTCACTACTCCATCAATTGACAATCGTTTTGCGAAATCTTTGTATCAAACAACAAAAAAGACTTAACACTAAATGAATGAATTGATGCCTGTTCGCAAAAGTCTTCCGAAAAGCGGTCATGAAACAACAAACTTGCAAAAGCATTTTATAGAATCGATCTGGCTGCCACGAAAATACATTGCAAGCTTGCATAACTCAGCTGGACAGTCATTCACGTTGTAATTACACATCTCATACAATCAAATACATGTACAATCAAAATTAAACGACGTTATTACTTACTAACATATATATCTCCCTAACTCCCAATTTGTTGCGAGAATCAGGTTTCCAACTATTCCACCAATGCCTTTCACAATTGCTACGCCATTGTCTGAGAAAAGTTACACCTCCGAAAATAGTCACACCTCCGTTATTTACAAATATGAATGGCACAATTTTGATGAAAACTATATTAAACTCAACAATTTTTTACCATCGTCTCCTTAGAACACAGTTAATACTTTACATATCAGACAATTTTAGGAATGAGTGACTAGGATCCTTTGTTTGAAAATATTGTATTATTTTTGGACATAATTCAATCGGCAGTAAGGTTATCACGTTTAAACGAAATCCTTAAATTTTTTAACCGAAAAACGTTTATACCACAAATTGCCAGGAACCATTTAAACGTTATTTTCTTGTCTCTATATGTGGAAGTAATTTTTATACATGATATTGCTTTTTTTAATTCTTTGACAGCTGCTCTAAAGGGCTTGATATTCCATGAGACATCATTATGGTAAATTGGGTCAATGATCATTTCTTGCACAATTTTAGCATTTAAATACACTGGTTTGTGCTATTTATTTTAACAGCCAATTAAAATAAGTGTCTTCATTAAGAATTAAAGCAATTGCCACAGATAAATATCCTCTGAAGCAAATGATGCCTGTAGGCAGAACTGCAAGAGGAGGTTTTCCTGCTGTTTTACTGAAAAATGCAATTAAAAGATTTTTTTGTGGAAACATTTAATTATAATAAAAGTACAAAATAAATAGTGTGTAACCTTTTATTATAATAATGAGAATACAAGTGGGTTTGAATATGAAGTCACTGATGCGCAATTAATATAAGCATGTAGACAGAATGTTTAATTTGAGTTTCACTGGTGCTTTTATACGGATAATGATATATATTATTTCCACAAAATGAATACCACAATTTTTGTCCATTTAAACTATATCTCTTTAATCTTTTGAAATTATTGTTACCAAATATGTTAATGCTAGCCCCTGAGAGTTTTACTGCCCCCCCCCCCCCAAAAAAAAAGTCAGCTCTTGTTTTGTGATATAATCCCCTATTATTAGTGAAACAATAAAGGCCAAAGGTCAAATATGTGCATGGTTCAGCATTTTTATGCCCCCCCCCCTTCAAAGAAGATGCTGATCGGTCTGTCTGTTGGTAGACCAGTTTGGTTTCTGATCAATAACTCGTCAATAGAATGACCGATTGGCTTGAAACTTCAAATGTGGATTGGTCTTGGACAGTAGATAACCCATATTGAAATTGGGGTCACTAGGTCAAAGGTCAAGGTCACTGTCAAAATAACTGTGGACATCATTTCCGATCAATAACTCGTCAAAGAATTGACTGATTGGCTTGATACTTTACATGTGCATTGGCCTTGGACAGTAGATGACCCCTATTGAAATTGTTTCTAATAAAAAATTCGTCAACAAATTGACTGATTTGCTTGCTACAGTAGATGACACCTATTAAAATTGGGATCACTAGGTCAAAGGTCAAGTTCACTGTCTTAATAAGTGTGAAAATTGTATATTAATAATAACTTGTCAATCAATTGACAGATTGACTTGATACTTCACATGCCAATTGGCCTTGGACAGTAGATGGCCCCTTTTGAAATTGGGGTAACTAGGTAAAAGGTAAAGGTTACTGTCACAATAAGTGTGAAAATTGTTTCCGATCACTAACTCATCTGCAAATTGACTGATTGGCTTAATACTTCACATGTTCATCGACCTTCGACTGTAGATGACCCCTATTGAAATTGGGGTCACTAGTTCAAAGCCCTGTTTCGGGTGGCATATGTCTCTTTTAATTATTGGCCTGATTATAGGGACAGTTTTGAAGTCATGTAAAATACTGTAGGTGTTAAAATGTGTGGTACCAGATAAGAAATAGTACATATATCACAGATGGCTTCTTGCATTATACTTACTCCCCAATCAGTCCCCAAATATTAACAGACCTCTGCCAATACTATGTCCATTCTGCATTTTCAGTCGCTATAATGAGAGGAAGCCCTTAGTGGTCTGTACTATTTCTTTTATGATTAAATGGAACATAATTATGATAAATTTTGTGTTTTGTATTAAAATGTGTACATTTATTATTTAATCTATTGAAGAATAATATATTTTTAACAGCCGAAGGAACATTTTCATTGATTTATTATTTACACATTGCAATGACAATATCAACTTCATCAACACTTTGATAATATTAAAAGAATCAAATTGTATAAGTAGTTGATAATATTACAAGAATCAAATTGTATTAGTTACATTCATAAATGATTTCAGAGATTTCAATTGAAGCAGAATCCTACATTTTGATGCAAGCACTTTGCAATTTCCTCCTTTTCGACCCCTTCAGATTATCTGCCTTGCATCATTTTGATGCAATTGTTACTTCAACGCTAAATAAGTAATTAATCCTTTATAATGCAGCGTGTGTTAAATCGCATGTATTAGACTAAAATGTATACTAAGAAACATGAACAGATAATTTATCTAGTAATGTTTCACATACAAAATAACCCTGTGCTTCATTATTTTGACCCCTGAAAATTTCATCTGACCCCTTAAATGTTCAACCCCAGGGTCATTTGACGCTTTGTTTTCAAAATCTATTGAAATCAGTGCTTAATGATTTTATTGTAGATTATTTAACGACTTGTACAGGCCAATCATCGGGATGGATTTTTCCTTATGGGGTGAGTATGTCAAAAGACAGAGACAGATGGATGAGGTTTCGTCTTACAATGGGGACGTTGACAGGTCGTTCACCCGTGACATGGGCAGCTCCACAGTTCACTCCATGAAGATGATGCAGCATCTGTATGACCAGCTGTGTGCCCAGTCTGAGTTCTGTGACATTACTCTGGCATTTGCAGGCATTGTGAGTACGGTTTGATTTCAAATCCACGGAGATGCAGTTTAACACACTTACTGTATAATGAGTTAATAATGTATAAGATACTACAGTCCAACCTGTCAATAAAGACCACTCAAGGGATTTGGTCGTTGTGGTCTTTGTTCACAGGTGGTCTTTATTCGCAGGGTCGATCGAAACTTTGCAAAATATGCTAGTAGTTTTTTAACAGGTACCTTATCTATGTATGTGCTCTATTGTTTAAATGTTTGAATACTTATGCATGTATAATGAAATAAAGGATTGAAAACACAGTTTTGTTTTACATTTGTATATTTATTCGGGTTGTATTTCTATTCCCTTATGTTTTTATTATTTATTTAATTTATCATATACTGTATAAATAACTATTGACAGACATGTATACGTACATGTACATGTAATTCTACAAAGAACAAAGTACAAAATACACATAACATAGCAAACATTTATACATGAATCACTACTACACAACCAGTAAATGCACTAAGTCATTCACTGACGCGAATTCCGACTCACGCTTAGGGCGTTTACTTTCACAGTTTACGTTTTCCTCGAATTCGTCCATAATCTCATGTTTACGCTTTAAAATGCTCTGAATTTGAGTTTTTCCTACACCAAGATCACTAGCCACTCGTCTACAACTGTGTCCTTTACATAACAAACTAATGACCTTAACGCGTTCTTCCAACGTCAAGAACTTACGCTTGGAAGCCATGATGGTTAACTTGAACTGACAATTTACTTTTCTATAATCTATGAACGTCTTATTACGGAGAAATCTAAGAAGAGAATGACAATCAAAATGTTTGTCTTTAATAGGCATCGTAAATGATATGAAACCGTTAATTTCCTTAATGAGTTTATGAAAGCCACAAATTTGTCTTTGATATTTTCGGCAATTAGTACATTAATCGCGAGTCACTTAAATACAAAGGCAAATTTTTACACTTTTGACAAACTGTCAAATGCATAAAAGAAGCAGCCGACTACCAATTAGCAATGCATGCTAAATAAACAAACAACTGCTATCGAGTGCAATAAACTGTCACTTGCATATATCTCCATAGCGACCGACGAGTCCACTGGTAAGATGTGTATCACGTGACTACGCAGCGTTTTGGTGGCCATTTTGTGTTTTGAAAGTTGCGAAATCGTTGATTTTTATGATTGCAGTGGTCGTTTTAAGCTATCAAAATGGAGATTTGGGAATGTAAAAGGGTGGTCGTTGGTCTTTGTTCACAGGTGGGCTTTATTCGCAGGTTCAATATATAGTGAAATTGTTCGGGAGGAAATCGGTGTGGTCGTTATTGACTGTTGGTCGCTATTAACAGGCGGTCGCTCGGGCAGGTTGGACTGTATTTAAAAAGTTAACATGTGACAGATTAAAAGCTTTTGTCAGAAAATGTGCCTGTTAAACTTAATTATTTCAAGGTCTGTGATAATGATGGCATTCTCCAGGCATTGTGAGTACATCATTTGGATTGCAAGTACCACAGAGAGACAGTAGGACACACAATTATGATTTATTAATGTATAAGACACAATTAAAAAAAGTCAACATTTGTCAGAATTAAAGCTGTTGTCAGAAAATTTTTCTGGAAAACATAATTATTTCAAGTTTTTTTATAGTGTGAGTCAGACTTTAAGTCTGGTTGTCTTTCGGAGCATCATTTTGTGGTTTATGTTGTCTTGATGGCTGATGATACTTTTAAATGTAAGAATAACATTTGAGAAATATGTGTTTACTGTATTAGAAAAATATGTGTTTTCTGTAAGCGAAAGTCTGTTTATTATGTATTAAATAACACAATTTCTGTTCATTTTACTTTCCATCATATGTTAAATATGCAATAAAAAATAAAAATTATATTTCTTTTTTATGCTAGTCATTTTTATAAAAGTGTGATTTTCCAACAGGCCAATGGTATAAATAATTGCCCCATTATATATTTGTCTGTTACAGGAGATGAAGGCCCACTGGTGTGTCCTGGTGGCCTGCCCCTACTTTCAGTCCCTATACAACAGTGGCATGTGTGAGAAGGTGCAAGGTAGTGTGAGACATTCTGCACTTATATAATTTGACATGAAATATTCAGGATGATTGACTGCATGAATTACTCTGATCAGACATTCTGCACTGATACACTTTGACATTACATATTCAGGATGATTGACTTCAGTAATTACTCTGATCAGACATTCTGCACTGATAACTTTGACATTACATATTTATGATGATTGACTACAGTAATTACTCTGATCAGACATTCTGAACTGATAACTTTGACATGACATATTCAGGATGATTGAATACAGTAATTACTCTGATCAGACATTCTGAACTGATAACTTTGACATGACATATTCAGGATGATTGAATACAGTAATTACTCTGAACAGACATTCTGCACTGATAACTTTGACATTACATATTCAGGATGATTTTACTTCAGTTATTAATCTGATCGAACATTCTGCAGTGATAACTTTGACATAACATATTCAGGATGATTGACTTCAGTAATTACTCTGATAAGACATTCTGCAGTGATTTCTATGATTGAACCTGTTAAAGATTATTTGCTTTTATATGCTACATTTATGATTTGACATTCTGCGATGATATCTTTTACTGCTACAGGATGATTTACTACTGTAATTATGTTTATAATCAGACATTCTGCATTGATGTATAGGATTTAATTTGTTCAGGATGATTTATTACTGTATATATTAATTATTGTTTATGATATCAGACATACTGCCGTGATATACATGTATACGATTGTACTAGTTCATGATGACCAGCTGCTATTCTTTTCTACTTTTATGGTTACAGGGATTTTTTTCCTTCATAAAGTGCCGGAAAATTGCACTTTTCCAATTGGAAATAATCTACATATTTCCCAATTGCTGTTCAAAAAATTCCCAATTAAAGTTTCATTTTTAGCTCACCTGAGCACATTGTGCTCATGGTGAGCTTTTGTGATCGCCTTTTGTCCGTCTCGCGTGCGTTGTTCGTCGTCAACATTTTGCCTTGTGAACACTCTAGAGGCCACATTTATTGTCCGATCTTCATGAAACTTGGTCAGAACATTTGTCCCAAGGATACCATGACAGAGTTAGAAACCGGGTCATGCTGGGTCAAAAACTAGGTCACTAGGTAAAAAAAAAAAGAAAAACCTTGTGAACACTGTAGAAGTCACATTTGATGCCCAATCTTCATGTAACTTTGTCCAAATGCTTGTCTTAATATTATGTTGGTTGAGTTAAAAGATGGTTCCGGTCCGTTGAAAAACATGGCCGCCAGGGGGCGGGGCAGTATTACTTATATGGCAATAGAGCAACCTTGTGAACACTCTAGAAGTCACAATATTTGCCCAATCATCATGAAACTTGGTCAAAACATTGGTTTCATTATTATCTCGGACTAGTACGAAAATGGTCCAGATCGGTGAAAAAACATGGCTGCTAGGGGGCGGGGCAGTTTTCTCTATATGTATATAGTGAAAACATGTGAACACTCTAGAAGTCACATTTTTTGTCCGATCTACATGAAATTTGGTCAGAACATTTGTTTTCTGGATACGACGGTTGAGTGAAAATGGTTCGGATGGGTAAAATAACATGGCTGCCAGGGGGGTGGGTCATTTTCCTTATATTTATATAGTAAAAAAAGCTTGTGAACACTCTAGAAGTCACTTTTTTGCCTAATCATCATGAAATTTTGTCTAAACATCGATTTTATAGATATCTCGGACGAGTTCAAAAATGGTCAAGATCGGTTGAAAAACATTGCCGCCATGCAGGGCAGTTTTCTGTATATATGTTTATAGTGAAAACATGTGAACAGTCTAGAAGACACATTTTTTGCCCAATCTTCATGAAATTTGGTCAGAACATTTGTTTCCTGGATACCGTGGTTTAGTTTTAAAATGGTTCGGATGTTAAAAAAACAAGGCCACCAGGGGGGGGGGGTCTTTTTCCATATATTTATATAGTAAAAAAGCTTGTGAACACTCTAGAAGTCACATTTTTTGCCTAATCATCCTGAAATTTGGTCAAAACATTGGTTTTGTGGATATCTAGAACGAGTTTGAAAATGGTCGTGATCATTTGAAAAACATGGCCGCCAGGGGGTGGGACAGTTTTCTCTATATGCATATAATGAAAACATGTGAACAGTGAAGAAGACACATTTATTGCCCAATCTTCATGAAATTTGGTCAGAACATTTGTTTTCTGGATACGACGGTTGAGTTCAAAAATGTTTCGGATGGTTAAAAAACCTTGGCCGCCAGGGGGGGGTCTTTTTCCTGATATTTATATATTAAAAAAGCTTGTGAACACTCTAGAAGTCACATTTTTAGCTACTTCCTATGGGTCTAAGGTGAGCGCCTTAGGGCCCATGGCCCTCTTGTTTGTTGTGCCCCCAGTAGGGTGGCATATAGCAGATGAACTGTCCGTCTGTCAGTCTGTGCGCTGTCCGAAAACTTTAACATTGGCCATAACTTTTGCTATATTGAAGATAGCAACTTGATATTTGACATGCATATGTTTCTCATGAAGCTGCACATTTTGAGTGGTGAAAGGTCAAGGTCATCCTTCAAGGTAAAAAGTAAAAATACAATCCAAGGGAAGTAATAAGCTTTAAAAAAATTCTAAACCTGCCAAATGATATATTGAAATTTTATTTCAGGCGGCGCAATAGGGGGCATTGTGTTTCTGACAAACACATCTCTTGTTTTGTATACATCAAATGCAACATTTAGTTACGTTCCCCATGCAGCTCTATAATATGGCTTGAATCCAAGTAAATATAATACTGACAACTTGACAACACTTATTTATCAATTTTAAAGTATTTGGGAGCAAACAATAAATCAAATACACCAATTTCATGAAGACTTCATGACGCAAATTTACCCAATGCCAGGGTTTGCTGGGCTAGTAGCCCAGTACTGGTACTTTTCCTAACAGGGCAAAAAAATTCACTTGGTTATAAATTCTGCCATGAAAAAAACGCTATAAAGTTCACATGTTCTGTATGATATGATAGTGTTTCTTTCTTTATGATCATATTGTTTACATCCTCAACCTGTTGAAACGATTCATGTTAAGTAAGTGATTGTATGCACTATACCAGTATGCAAAATGTCCACTTTCTTAGTCAAAAGTCTTACCTGTGTATGAAACAAATAACAAATTAAATGGTTATGTTCTAGGGTCTATACATGAGTTTTGACTGCATGTTGTATGTTAGTTTCCTTTTAGTTTTCACTTTTGACATGCTTTTGGTTAGATGTTAGTCTAAAATATAGTAAACAAGTGTACTGAGGTGAAGCTGCATTTATTTCAGGAAAGGTGCACATTCGAGTAGGGAAACTTTCTGCAGTAAGGTCTGCAATAACATTCTTGTATACTGGCACCATCAAAATTCAGTATGCAGCAATCCGCGATATTCTAGAGGTTGCTGACTACCTACAGATAGATGACCTTAAATCTGAGTGCACTAATTACCTAATGGGAGTTGAAGTGAGCATCAGTAACTGCGTACACATGTGTTTGCTTGCAAGTCAGTATGACTTGGATAACTATCCAAGAGTATTTGAATACATGCGAGGACATCTGCCGGAAGTGTTACAACAACCAGATATGCTCATTTTAACTGCTGAATCAGTTGTAGAAATGATTAAGGATCCTACTTTGAGTTACGTTCCCAGAATTGACTTCTTCAAGTTCATTTTAAAGTGGGTGGAGAATGACAAAGAGCAGCGAATGAGGTTTTTTGAGGTCATGTTTTGTGCATTGGAGCTTCAAAAAATGAATAAGGAATTCTTGGAAATGGAGGTGGAAACCTGTGAATATGTTGCCATGTCAGAAAAATGCAAGGTGCACTTGTTAAATGTGAAAATGAAATACATGACTGGTCTGTTGTCTGCGGATGGCAAGACAGACGTGATGTTGTTGGTGGGTGGCTGTGGAATGGGACCACTGTTTCACGCATTCTATGCGGTGCCATTCCTACCTGTGGTGGACCTTCAGTCCCTTAACTGTGTCTATGGGTATGTGATCAGTGACAATCGCTGGGTGGAGCTAGCGCCGTTGCCAATGGCAATGAGGCGTCCAATAGTGGCCTTTCACAATCAGACTAGCTGCTTATATGTGTATGATGGAAGTGTTGGAATTCCTGTTGAGGACAAGATAGCATACCTTCATAAGTATGACATAGTTGGTAAGGAGTGGACAACGGTTCAGATCCGTCTCCCAGCTCCCGTTGATGATATAACAATCCATGCTATTTTATTTCTTAGTGACAACCAGTACATGGTGGCCTCTGCAAGGCCATACTCCTCTGATCCCCAGAAAACTACACAGCAAAACGTCTATATGTTCCGTATAAATAGTGATTTGACTCAGTGTTGCACCATTGAAACTCTGTGCACCAGAAATTTCAAGACCGAAGTTCAGGTCTGTGTAGCAGAAGGCAAGTACATTTGCGTAATGTGCTATAAATGTGGACCTTCAGGAATCAAGAGGAACAAAACCGTGCGCTTTTTCGTGAAAGATGTTACCAAGGGACAAGCAAGAATACCAGAATTTTCTAGAGGTGCTACCCACGAATCGCTGATGTTTGCCATAAACCATGAGGTGTACGTGACTAAGCCAGGGTGCTACAGATTCAGAAAGTTTGACCTGCGAACCCTGCGTTGGGCAGCTGGAAAAGAGCTGATAGTTCCATATTCCGAGGACTCTGCAACTAGTGCTAGGAATGACTTTGTCCACGGCACATTTAAGAATAAAATGTTCATTTTCGGAGGCCGCAATGGTAAAACGTTGGTCAACACAGCCTGTGCTGTGGATGTCACCGCCAGAAAGCTAGAAAACCTGGAACCTGTACCAAAACCAATTGCGGATGGCACAGTTATTCATGCAAGGATACCAAGCGATGTCATAAGTTGCCATATTGACTGTCCCCACTGCAAGTATACAAGTATGCGGTCGGTCGTATCCTACAATGGTGTGGAGTATCCCGATGAAGATGACATCTATGATCATGATCTGTCCTATGATGATGAAGAAGACGATGATGACATGTATTCAGACTTTTGGGACAATGATATGTATGACAGAGTCGACATGTATGGAAACTATGATTGGTTTTAAAATTGAGGTGACATATACTGATGTTATGGTAAACTTACTGTATAGGCAAGTTTTATATTGTATTACTGGGTAGTTTGCTTTTTGTACTAACGGATAGATTGCAAAGGTAACAACAGCGTGAGACTGGGTAAGGTATGTATACATAATTATATATATGTACAGCATTTGTGAAAAGAAACTAGCACCTTTTCTTCAAACACATCATGTTTTCATGGGTTTACTGTCATGTTTGATCCTGACATAGGTTCTGAATGATTGTCCATCTAAGTTTTAGCTTTGTGGTATGAATATGATGTTACTTGAAAAGGCAAAACTGTTTCATTTAAACTACAACATCTGCAACTATCCATACAACATTGACGAACTTATTAATTGACTATTTGAATGTTCTTTAGTACATTAACAACACCTTTATTAGTGAAGTGCTAGTGTGCTATGATAAACAGACAGTATTCTTGAGAGGTTGCTCAATGCATCATATGAATATGCATATTGCAATGAGTTAAGCTGGTATATTGCTTAATGTTTTGCAATGAGACATTGAAAAAAGAATATTTATAAACGCGCTCTGAAAAAATGCATGTGCTTAAAATGTCATCCCAGATTAGCTTGTGTGGATGGCATGGGCTAATCATGGAAGACGCATTTCCTGATTTATGGATTTTATAGCTCACCTGATTGCTCAGGTGAGCTTTTGTGACCGGTCTTTGTCCGTCATATGTCCGTCCATCCGTTAACATTTGCTCGTAAACACTCTAGAGGCCACATTTCTTGTCCCATCTTCATTAAACTTGGTCAGAAGCTTTGTCCCAATGAAATCTCGGCCAAGTTCACTAGGTCAAAGGTCAAGGTCAAGATGACCTGAAATAGTAAAATGGTTTCCGGATGATAACTCAAGAACGCTTAGGCCTAGGATCATGAAACTTCATAAGTACATTGACCATAACTTGTAGATGACCCCTATTGATTTTCAGGTCACTAGGTCAAAGGTCAAGGTCACGATGACCCGAAATAGTAAAATGGTTTCCGGATGATAACTCAAGAACGCTTAGGCCTAGGACCATGAAACTTCATAGGTACATTGATCATGACTCATAGATGACCCCTATTGATTTTCAGGTCACTAGGTCAAAGGTCAAGGTCACGGTGACCCGAAATAGTAAAATGGTTGCCAGATGATAACTCAAGAACGCTTATGCCTAGGATCATGAAACTTCATAGTAACATTTATCATGGCTCGAAGATGACCCCTAATGATTTTCAGGTCACTAGGTCAAAGGTCAAGGTCACGGTGACCTGAAATAGTAAAATGGTTTCTGGATGATAACTCAAGAACGCTTATGCCTAGGATCATGAAACTCCATAGGTACAATGATCATGATTGCAGATGACCCCTATTGATTTTCAGGTCACTAGGTCAAAGGTCAAGGTCACGGTGACCTGAAATAGT
The DNA here is from genome assembly GCF_020536995.1 of Dreissena polymorpha. Lineage (NCBI taxonomy): Eukaryota > Metazoa > Mollusca > Bivalvia > Myida > Dreissenidae > Dreissena > Dreissena polymorpha. The sequence goes on from NC_068370.1 coordinate 34,703,928, forward strand.
AAAATGGTTTCTTGATGATAACTCAAGAACGCTTATGCCTAGGTTCATGAAACTTCATAGGTATATTGATCATGACTCGCAGATGACCCCTATTGATTATCAGGTCAAAAGGTCAAAGGTCAAGGTCACAGTGCCAAAAATGTATTCACACAATAGCTATCAAGGTCACGGTTACTCAACTTAGAAAAATGGTTTCTGGATGATAACTGAAGAATGCTTATGCCTAGGATCATGAAACTTCATAGGTACATTGATCATGACTCGCAGATGAAATAATGGTGAAACTTGACCAGGATGTTTGTCTGTACAATATCTAGGTCAAGTTTGACATTTGGTAAAGATTTAATGAACCGACTCCTCTTAGGTGATCGAACTAGGGCCATCTTGGCCCTCTTGTCATTGAAAGTAAGTCTTCTTAGCCAAAATCTAGTGAAGTGTCGTCCCTGATTAGCCTGTGCTGACTGGGACAACACTTTGTGCACATGCATTAGGCCCCATTTTTAGCTCATTTTTTGTGACTCGTCTTTGTCCGTCGTCTGTCCGTCTGTTCGTCCGTCAACATTTGTTCGTAAACACTCTAGAGGCCACATATTTGTCAGATCTTCATGAAATACGGTCAGAACATTTGTCCCAATGATATCTCGATCGAGTTCGAAACTGGGTCATGCTGGGTCAAAAACTAGGTCCCTAGGTCAAAAAAAAAGAAAAACCTTGTAAACACTGTATAAGTCACATTTCATGCCCAATCTTCATGTTACTTTGTCAAAATGTTTGCCTTAATGATATGTTGGTTGAGTTCAAAATGGTTCCGGTCCGTTGAAAAACATGGCCACCAGTGGGCGGGGCAGTTTTCCTTATTTGGCTATAGAGAAACCTGGTAAACACTCTAGAAGTCACAATTTTTGCCCAACATCATGAAAGTTGGTCAAAACATTGGTTTAATTGATATCTCGGACGAGTTCAAAAATGGTCCAGATCGGTGAAAAAACCTGGCCGCCAGTGGGCGGGGCATTTTACTCTATATGTATATAGTGAAAACATGTGACACTCTAGAAGTTATATACTTTTTTATACCCCCACAAACGAAGTTTAGGGGGGTATGTAGGAGTGAACTTGTCGGTCGGTCGGTCTGTCTGTCGGTCCGTATTAAGTGTCCGCTCTCTAATTCAAGTAGTTTTCATCCGATCTTCACCAAACTTGGTCAGAAGATGTATCTACATAATGTCTAGGCCAAGTTCGAACATGGGCCTTGCCAGGTCAAAAACTAGGTCACGGGGTCACTTAGTGCGTTTTAAACATTCAGCATGTTGTCCGCTCTCTAATTCAAGTAGTTTTCATCTGATCTTCACCAAACTTGGTCAGAAGTTGTATCTACATGATGTCTAGGCCAAGTTCGAACATGGGCCTTGCTGGGTCAAAAACTAGGTCACGGGGTCACTTAGTGCATTTTTAACATTCAGCATGTTGTCCGCTCTCTTATTCAAGTTGTTTTTTTCCGATCTTCACCAAACTTGGACAGAAGTTGTATCTAGATGATCTTAAGGCCAAGTTCGAACATGGGCCTTGCCGGATCAAAAACTAGGTCACGGGGTCACTTAGTGTGTTTTTTAACATTCAGCATGGTGTCTTCTCTCTTATTCAAGTAGTTTTCATCTGATCTTCACCAAACTTGGTCAAAAGAATTATCTAGATGATCTGAAAGCCAAGTTTGAACACGGGCCATACCAGATCAAAAACTAGGTCAAAGGGTCACTTTGTACGTTTTACACATTGAGCATGGTGTCCGCTCTCTGTTTCAAGTAGTTTAAATCTGATCTTCCCCACACTTGGTCAGAAGTTGTAACTAGATGATGTGTAGGTCAAGTACGAAAATGGGCAATGCTGGGTCAAAAACTAGGTCATGGGGTCACTTAGTGTGTTTTAAACCTCACCATGTTGTCCGCTCTCTAATTCAAGTAGTTTTTATTCAATCTTCACCAAAATTGGTCAGAAGTTATATCTTGATAATGTCTAGGGCAAGTTTAAATATAGGTCATGCCGGGTCAAAAACAAGGTCACTGGGTCACATAGTGCGTTTTAAACATCACAATGTTGTCCGCTCTCTAATTCAAGTAGTTTTCATCCAATCTTTACCAAACTTGGTCAGAAGTTGTATCTAGATGATGTCTAGGTCAAGTTTGAATATGGGTCATGCCGGGTCAAAAACTAGGTCACGGGGAATCTCAGTGCGTTTTAAACCTCACCATGATGTTGTCCGCTTTCTAATTCGAGTAGTTTTCATCCAATCCTCACCAAACTGGGTCACAAGTTTTATCTAAATGATCTCTAGGACAAGTTTGAACATGGGCCATTCCGGGCCTAAAACTAGGTCAGGGGGTCACTTAGTGTGTTTTTTAACATTCAGCATGGCGTCCGCTCTCTAATTCAAGTAGTTTACATCCGATCTTCACCAAACTCGGTCAGAAGTTGTATGGAGATGATCTTAAGTTAGAACATGGGCCTTTCTGGGTCAAAAACTAGGTCAAGGGGTCACTTAGTGCGTTTTAAAAATTAAGCATGGTGTCTGCTATTTTTTGTGAAGACGACATGCAAAATATTATGTGTCAATACAGCATGTGGGGGTAATAGTCACGTCTGTGACAAAGCTCTAGTTGGTCCAATTTTCATGAAATTTGGTCAAAACATTTGTGTTCTTGATACGAGAGTTGAGTTCCAAAAAGGTTCCGGTAAGTTGAAAAACATGGCTGCCGGGGGGAGGGGGGTAGGGCTCACACAGGTTGGGTCAGATAATACATAAGTTAATTAAAATAAAACTACATTATTTATAATAGCATGTTTTAGCGTTCTTAAATATTCAACTGTTTGTCAAATATATTGTATTGAATATTATACTTTTTATTGTTTTGATTTAATTTAATTATTTAATTATGAATGAACTTTATATTACTATAATTTATTAAGTTTACACAACGATGTTGAAATTAATAAGCAAACGTAAGTATTACTTGGAATAGCGATCAAAAGTGCATGTATAGGAAAAAAACCTGTCAAGCAAAAATAAAGCTTGTCTAATTTTGAGGAGTGAAGCCAAAAATAACTTTCACTGTAAGCTCTAACTGCCTTTTCTACTTTGAAGTCAATATATTTTATAATACAAGTTTCGTTTTTTTAACATCGCCATTTTGGGATCTAAAAAACAAAACTCTACATTTCTGCTTTTGGTGCGTTACTTCTATTAATGTATGACAATTTGTAATAACAACACTGCTTTAACTAATAAAGGATGTGATTTTACTACACGTTTAACATGTAATCTTGTACTTCGTAGCTAGCGACCCGAACCGGTATCGTTGCAGAAACTTTGACCCGGATCGGCAGGTATTTTTTTGACCCGCGGATTCGTGTTTTTTCGGGTACCCGTTTGAGCACTAGAGGGGGGCAGTTTTCTTTTATTTATATAGTAAAAAAAGCATGTGAACACTTTAGAAGTCAAATTATTTGCCCAATCATCATGAAACTTGGTGAAAAGATTGGTTTTATATATAAGTCAGATAAGTTTGCAAATGGTCCTGATCGGTCAAAAAACATGGCTGTCGGGGGGGGGGGGGGCAATTTTTCTTATATGACTAGAGAGAAACCTTGTGATCGAACAATATAGAAGTCACATTTTTTGCCTAATCATCGTGAAAATTAGTCAATACATTGGTTTTATTGATTTCTCGAACAAGTTGGAAAATGGCTCAGATCGGTGAAACACAATTTTAGCTCAACTGATTGCCCTTGGATTGTCAAAGTTTTCATTATATTATACAAAATCCTTGTAATCACTCTAGAGGTCACAATTTTGTTTCAGATTTTATGAATCTTAGTCATAATATTTATTTTTGTAAGCAAAGTTTGATGTTTGGTAAGGCGGGTCAACTCAAAATATAGTTAACCAGGTCAAATCTTACAAAAACAAAAACACTCCATACGTCAGAGTTTTGGTTCAATAATGATGAAACTTGACCACAGGTTTTTTTTTCCACTTTTTAGGAAGATAGCCCATGGCTTTGGAATTGGGAATTTTATCGGCATTTTCATGAAATTGGGAAAATAAATTCATTAGCCTTTTTCTCCACACGAAAAGTCCACTGATTAGGGAAATACTAAATTTGATTTAACTCTTTATAATCATTCAAATTAAAAGAAAAAAATCATATAATATTTTGTTAGATGTAATTGAATTAAAATTGAGATAAAATACACATACGACTTCTTTCTAGAAAAAAAAAAAAAAAAAATTTTTTTTTTTTTTTTTTTTTTGGAAATTGGGAATTTTTTGCCACATTTTGGGAAAAAAGTATACTTTTTGGGATTGGGAACATAGCCGAATTTCGGCTATAAAATCGGGCCAAAAAAAACCCTGGACCAGGATGTTTTGTCTGGACAATATCTAGGTCAAGTTTGACATTTGGTAAACATTGAATGAACCAACTCCTCTCAGGTGAGCGAACTAGGCCATCTTGGCCCTCTTGTAACAGATAATGGCTTATATAAAAAAAATACTTAAGTGTTAATAAAAAAATGTATTATTTCAAAACACATGTTTGGAAAGCATTCAGTCTCTACTCTGTAAATCTGTTATCATGTGCCATGTTTCTTGTATTGTAAATTGAAATGCCTTGATGTGTTCCATTTTATTTCATGTGATGTGTCGTAAAAAGCATACATTGAATGATTTAGCATAGCTCTAATCTAGCTGTATTATTTTTATTTTAATGTAATTTGTGTGTGTTTCACTTCTATAGTGTGATATTTTAGTATACTCAATTACTTGAAGTTGGATTTCATTTGCAATAATGGTATCCAATATTCTAAATGGCCTTGAGGAATTTTTAGACCTGTGCTCAAATCTTTGCTTGCATTTTGAATGCATAATTCTTCACTTGAACTGCTTATGCAAATTATAACATTGCCGCTATATATTCTCATATGAAAATTTTTGTGAGCTACTGAAGAAAATTATTCAGATATTCTGTTAAATACAGTGTGTGAAAGTGTATAAAAAGATTATATATAATAAATTGTCCATATATTATTCTTAAGATTTAAATCCAAATTTTAGCTTCTTACCAGATTCATACAAAATTTGACAATTATCAAGGAACTTATTCCTGCGTTCGGTGATTATTTATCAAACAATGCATGTTTATAATCTTTCTAATTATAACAAATGTATTGATTATTGTTTTTAAACATACCTGTAGTAGCATACATGTAATACATGTAACCTGATTTTCTTTACAAATCTCCTTTTCCATAATTTTTCAAATGTAAAGAGCTCCAAAACATTTTTAACAAAAATGAGAAAACTTCAGCGACCATAGGCCCACAGTCAAGACATATCCTAACCCCATGCTTAAGTAATCTTGGAAAAATATTATTAAGCTCATAGAAATTTTGCACTTTTTTAATTATTTTTAGCTGTACTATTCACTGAATAGTCTAGCTATACTTCTCACCCAAAAGGCGGCTTTGGTCAGTCTGCTTAATGGTTTGGTCAAGGTTAATGTGCAGCATCTCCATATCACTGTTTCTACTACAGGTATTCAATGGAAACTTCACACATATATTTTGGATTATTGTGTGAGTGCACATACAACATTCCATAACTCTGGCCAGCCATTTAGTAGAATTACGCCCCTTTATGTAGTTAGCCAATTGGTAAGAGTAACCGTGCAACAGCTCCTTATCACTGTATCTATGCCAGGTATTAAATTTACACGTTGCACATTGTTTGTGGTCACTGGCCAAGTTCAATATTTCTGACCTGCAATTTAGCAGTGTAATTCCCTGTTTGTACTTTGAAAATTTAGTCATGTTAAAGTTTGCATGCAACTTCTCCATATCTATTTATCTACTACAGATGAAAACTTTCCATACGTATCCATGGTCTTTAAAAACAATCACTGAACATGAACTATAATGTTGACCTACTTTAAGCAGGATTGGTTCTTATACAATTATGTTAAGGTTTGCATGCAAGATGAAATTCAGGATAGGGTTTGTCTGCAACAAGTGACCATCTCTATTACAGAAATCCTATTGAAACTTTGCACATGTCTTCGGGATCAAAATGCATGGTCACTGATCAAAGCTGATTAATCTGAACTGTCATTTAGCAGAATTATGCGCATTTTTGTACTTTAAAAAATCGGGTTAATACTTTGTTATACAGCTGAGAAAGTTCAGTGTTTTTGTTTGTAACAGCTTAATGGCTCAACATCTACTATATATATTCAAATAATATTTCCTCTAAATAACTCGGTGCTTCAAGGTATTGTGCTGACGTTTGTGTGGACAATCGTTATATCACTTGACTGACAGAAAATGTGCATGACACTAGCAAAGCAGATGAATAGTCCAGCAATCTGTCTTGAGAGAGCTCTTGTTAGTATTCATTAAAGAAATCTCAAATCCAAGTGCAGCCTTGTCAGATTTTGATATTTGTTTCATTTGATATTTATACACTCCTGTTGTGCTTAAATTCTGTTCTAACCATTTCATTAAGTTTGTCTTTTGAGACAGCCACAGCATAAAGAATTTGGGATAAAGTTCACCTTAAACATCAGAATCAGTTTAAACTGTCCTATTTTGTGAAGACTTTAAACTGACTCTAAATAATACATATCTGAAATAAATAAGCGTAAATATTGCAATTTTTTTTTTAATATATGTCATGTTTTGTATGTGTTGACTTCATTTGGATATCATTGTTCACTTGTGTTAATAAATATGTTTGCAATGTGTTCAATAATTATATAATCTGTATGACTCTAATAAACACCAATGTTTAAATGCTATACATGAGCTACATATGAGCTTGCATTTACAAAAAGTGTGGCATAAATTAAAGTAAATAAATTGGGAGTGTGAATTGTCACCAAAATAAATTGGACTTAATGGAAAGGGAATAATTCACACTGAATAATAAAGACACATGGAAGTCTTTTACAAAAATATTATAATGATACATTTATTTTCTTTTACTCGCAAAAGTAATATTGTTCTTTCAGACTTTCATGCCTTAAGGCGATTATTTTGTATCCCCTGCCAGAGGCGGAGGGATATTGTTTTGGCGTTGTCCGTCTGTCCGGAGCCATATCTCGGAAGTGCTTTGGCAGATTTCATTGAAACATGGTATGAGTATGTATATGGATAAGAGGATGATACACGCCAAATGGCATTGTACACCATCAGTTAATAACAGAGTTATGGACCTTTGTATCTTGAAAAAAATGCTTTTTTGTGATTCCGGAGCCATATCTTGGAAGTACTTTGGTGGATTTCATTGAAACTTGGTATGAGTATATATATGGATGAGAGGATGATGCACGCCAAATGGCATTGTACATCATCTGTTAATAACGGAGTTTTGGCCCTTTGTATCTTGAAAAAATGCTTGTTTTAGTGTCAAATATAATACTTTTGTGTCCAGAAGCTTATTGGCGGGGGATATCATTTCAACGAATTTGCTTGTTATCTTTGGTTTTCAAAACACCTAGACTTAATTTCAACAATTACAAATAAAAATTACTTTTGTCAAATTAATTGATATTCCAATTGCCAACCTGGCATTTTATTACGTAAATAAAATGTATGCCAATAGGTAAACAAAAATGGCAAAAGTGATAAACATAACTGCAAATAACAATCAAAATTAACAAGAACATGATTCTTGTGCATTAAGATAATATCTTGTCAAAAACCTTGGAAGGTCTTTTGAGGTCTAAACAACATATTTGCTTTTAAAATTAATTTTTCACAGATGAAAGTGCATCTTGGAAAAGACAGTCTGTAAGTTAAAAAGAAAGAACAAATCCCAGATTCTTTACCACAACTGGACTTGAGCAAACATGGTTTTTTAATGTCATTGTATGTTTCCAAAATGACAAGTAATGTAGAAGCTTAGCAAATTTCATAAGCAAAGGGTTAGTATTATAGAAGAAGTTTTGTAAAAGTGAGTAATTTACCCATCCACATTACATTGTTGAGGCTAAACTTAACTTTCTTTTGAAAAGATGGATCTTTGTATGTCTGGAAAAAACTTAGACTTATTAATTTTTTATGTATTTACTGCCTTTCTTGCACAATATAGGTCTGGATCGTTTACACAATTGGCAAAAATATAATTATCTCATTTTAAATCACATATTTACCAAGTGTTACTAATGAAACACATTTTTTCTTAAAATGCATGTACTTTCAAATATGTGCTTGTATTGTATTGGCTTATGAAATGTGTCTACGATCGCATTCCTTGAATCTGTAAGCACAATAATGTCCATCCTCTCCTGCTACTAGATTTGTCTGAAAAACATTGTTTTGTTACAAACTTCCTTGAGTGTGTTTTATCATAACTCTTCAGTTTCGATCCACAGTCTTCCGGAATTAGTTTCTTAGCCTCCCCCTATCCCCGCACACACCGTGTCCCCCCCCCTAAAAAAAGTCATTGATTTTTAGCTCAACTATTTTTTGAAAAAAAAAAATGAGCTATCGTCATCACCTTTGCGTTGGCGTCCGGTTAAGTTTTGAGTTTAGGTACTCTTTTCTCATAAAGTATCAATGCTATTGCGTTCAAACTTGGTACACTTACTAACTATCATGATGGAACTGAGCAGGCAAAGTGAGATAATTTTGGCTAGCATTTTGACAGAATTATGTGCCCTTGTTATACTTAGAAAATTGAAAATTTTGATTAAGTTTTGTGTTTAGGTCCATTTTATTCCTTAAGTATCAAAGCTTTTGCTTTCAAACTTGCAACACTTACTAACTATCATAAGGGTTCTGTGCAGGCAAAGTAAGGTAACTCTGACTGGCATTTTGACAGAATTATGTGCTCTTTTTATACTTAGAAAATTGAAAATTTGGTTAAGTTTTGTGTTTGTGAAAATTGCCATAACTTCTTTATTTTTGATTCGATTCGATTGTTACTTTGACTAAACAACTCTTACCTGACATACCACAATTGACTCCGTCCAAACCATCTTCCACGCCCCCCCCCCACACCCTCACACTATACCCCACGCACCCAAAAAAAAAAATGTTTATGCCCCCGGTAGGGTGACATATAGCAGTTGAACTGTCAGTCAGTCTGTCTGTCAGTCCGAAAAAAACTTTAACATTGGCAATAACTTTTTCACTTTTTAAAATAGCAACTTGATATTTGGCATGCATGTGTATGTAATGGAGCTGCACATTTTGAGTGGTGAAAGGTCAAGGTCATCCTTCAAGGTCAAATTTCAAATTTATGGTGTCTGTCCGTCTGAAAACTTTAACATTGCCAATTTTTTTTTCAATATTGAAGATAGCAACTTGATATTTGGCATGCATGTGTATCTCATGGAGCTGAACATTTTGAGTGGTGAAAGGTGAAGGTGAAATTCATCCTTCAAGATCAAATGTCAAATATATGGCGTCTGTCGGTCCGAAAACTTAAACATTGGCCATAACTTTTTTAATATTGAAGATAGCAACTTGATATTTGGCATGCATGTGTATCTCATGAAGCTGCACATTTTGAGTGGTGGAAGGTCAAGGTCATCCTTCAAGGTCAAAAAATATTCAAAGCGGCATTCTTATGAAGCTGCATATTTTGAGTGGTGGAAGTTCAAGGTCATCCTTCAAGGTCAAAGGTCAAAAAACAAAAACAAAATTAAAGTGGCATTATCATGAAGCTGCACATTTTGAGTGGTTGAAGTTCAATGTCAAGGTCATTCTTCAAGGTCAAGGTCATCCTTCAAGGTCAAAGGTAAAAAAAAAAATCAAAGAGGTGTTATCATGAAGCTGCAAATTTTGAGTGGTTTAGGTTCAAGGTCAAGGTCATCCTTCAAGGTCAAGGTCACCTTTCAAGGTCAAATATAATATTCAAAAAATCAAATCAGCGTTATCATGAAGCTGTACATTTTAAGTGGTGAAAGTTCAAAGTCAAGGTCATCCTTCAAGGTCAAAAATTATTATTTTTTAAATCAAAGTGGCGTTCTCATGAAGCTGCACATTTTGAGTCGTGGAAGTTCAAGGTCAAGGTCATCTTTCAAGGTCAAGGTAATCCTTCAAGGTCAAAGGTCAAGATAAAAAAAAATTAAGGTCAAGGTCATCCTTTAAGGTCAAAAGTTAAAAAAAAATCAATGCGGCGTTATCATGAAGCTGCACATTTTGAGTGGTGAAAGTTCAAGGTCATCCTTCAAGGTCAAAGGTCAAAAAAATAATAATTCAAAACGGCCTTCTCATAAAGCTTAACATTTTGAGTGGTGGAAGTTCAAGGTCAAGGTCATCCTTCTTCGTCCGTCCGTTAACATTTGCTCGTAAACACTCTAGAGGCCACATTTCTTGTCCCATCTTCATGAAACTTGGTCAGAAGCTTTGTTCCAATGATATCTCGGCCGAGTTCAAACTGGGTTGTGCTGGGTCAAAAACTAGGTCACTAGGTCAAAAAAAAGAAAAACCTTGTAAACACTGTAGAAGTCACATTTCATGCCCAATCTTAATGTAACTTAGTCAAAATGTTTGTTTTAATGATATCTTGGTTGAGTTCAAAAGTGGTTCCGATCCGTTGAAAAACATGGCCGCCAGTGGGTGGGGCAGTTTTCCTAATTTGGCTATAGAGAAACCTTGTAAACACTCTAAAAGTCACAATTTTTGCCCAATCATCATGAAAGTTGGTTAAAACATTGGTTCAATTAATGTCTCGGACGAGTTCGAAAATGGTCGAGATCGGTGAAAAAAGATGACCGCCAGTGGGCAGGGCATTTTTCTCTATATGTATATAGTGGCAGTTTTCCCTATTTGGCTATAGAGAAACCTTGTAAACACTCTAGAAGTCACAATTTTCGCCCAATCATCATGAAAGTTGGTCAAAACATTGGTTTTATTGATATCTAGGACGAGTTTGAAAATGGCTGTGATGGGTAAAAAAACATGGCCGCCAGTGGGCGGGGAATTTTTCTCTATGTGAATATAGTGAAAACATGTGAACACAGTAGAAGTCACATTTTTGGCCCAATTTTAATGAAATTTGCTCAGAAGATTTGTTTCCTTGATACGAGAGTCAAGTTAAAAAATAGTTCTGGTCAGTTGAATAACATGGCTGCTGGAAGGGGGGCAGTTTTATCATTATGCCCCCCCCCCCGCCCCCTTTCGAAGAAGAGGGGGTATATTGTCTTGCTCATGTCGGGCGGTCCGTCCACCAGATGGTTTCCGGATGATAACTCAAGAGCGCTTACGCCAAGGATCATGAAACTTCATATGTACATTGATCATGACTCACAGATGACCCCTATTGATTTTCAGGTCTCTAGCTCAAAGGTCAAGGTCATGATGACCCAAAATAGTAAAATGGTTTCCGGATGATTACTCAAGAACACTTATGCCTAGGATCATGAAACTTCATAGATACATTGATCATGACTCGCAGATAACCCCTATTGATTTTCAGGTTACTAGGTCAAAGGTTAAGGTCATGGTGACCCAAATCAGGAAAATGGTTTCCGGATGATAACTCAAGAACGCTTATGCCTAGGATCATGAAACTTCATAGATACATTGATCATGACTCGCAGATAACCCCTATTGATTTTCAGGTCACATGGCCAAAGGTTAAGGTCACGACCCAAAATAGTAAAATGGTTTCCGGATGATAACTCAAGAACCCTTAGGCCTAGGATCATGAAACTTCATAGGTACATTGATCATGACTGGAAGATGACCCCTATTGATTTTCAGGTCACTAGGTCAAAGGTCAAGGTCACGGTGACCTGAAATAGTAAAATGGTTTCTGGATGATAACTCAAGAACGCTTATGCCTAGGATTATGAAACTTCATAGGTACAATGATCATGACTCACAGATGACCCCTATTGATTTTCAGGTCACTAGGTCAAAGGTCAAGGTCACAGTGACCTGAAATAGTAAAATGGTTTCTGGATGATAGCTCAAGAACGCTTATGCCTAGGATCATGAAACTTCATAGGTACATTGATTATGACTCGAAGATGACCCAGGTCACTAGGTCAAAGGTCAAGGTCACGGTGACCTGAAATAGTTAAATGGTTTCTGGATGATAACTCAATAACGCTTATTCCTAGGATCATGAAATTTCATAGGTACAATGATCATGACTGGCAGATGACCCTTATTGATTTTCAGGTCACTAGGTCAAAGGTCAAGGTCACGGTGACTTGAAATAGTAAAAACGGTTTCTGGATGATAACTCAAGAACGCTTATGCCCAGGTTTATGAAACTTCATAGGTATATTAATCTTGACTCGCAGATGACCCCTATTGATTATCAGGTCACTAGGTCAAAGGTCAAGGTCACAGTTCCAAAAAACGTATTCACACAATTGCTGTCAAGGTCACGGTGACTCAACTTAAAAAAATGGTTTCCGGATGATAACTCAAGAATGCTTTGGTTTAGGATCATGACATGTCATAGGTACATAGAGCATGACTCGCAGATGAAATTATGATGAAACTTGACCAGGATGTTTGTCTGGACAATATCTAGGTCAAGATTGACATAATTTTGGTAAAGACTGAATGAACCGACTCCTCTCAGGTGAGTGAACTAGGGCCATCTTGGCCCTCTTGTTATATTTTATTTTTGAAATACTGTCCAACCATCCCACCCAAGAATCCCCCCACCCCCCCAAAAAAATAATAATTTGTTTTTGCATATTTTTTTTTCATTTTTGGAAGATTATGTTATAAATGACCACACCCCACACTATACACCCCTCTCCACTCCACCCCTCCATCATTTAATTGTGATTGAAATTGAGATAGGTCCCTACTCCTTTAAAAAGAAAAATATATGAGCGGTCTGCACCCTCAAGGCGGTGCTCTTGTTTTTTAATTGATTTTTCTTGGAGTGGCAGGTGTGGGGGAGGGGGGGGGGGGGGGGTAGCTGCAAATGCAGATTGCCTCCGTTTCAATCCATTTAAGATAATCAGCCTTTGCCAAAGATTCTTTCAGAGATTCAATCAACAATGTGTGAAAGGGGAGATAAAAGGAAGGGGATGTGGACTTAAGTAGCAGTAACATCCTCTGTCACTCATGGGTCACAAGACACAACCGTCATATCATAGATCATTCATTTAACCCTTACCAACAAACTCTCCTATCGCATGAGTTGATACACTGGTGCAGTGAAATATTTTCTTTACACAGAACAATGCAAATATCCAGGGTTTGTTCTGGAAGTTAAACGTTAACGGTTTGAGTCCTGTATACTGTACCATCATCACCATAAGGGTCACACCAAGGTGCAGTGGATACAAATATATATCATGCATATTACCATTATATTAACGGTCATTGATCTTGTATGCTTCTTGAAACCATTACAAACCATGGACCTATACAAACAAATGGTAGTGTAGGTCCCTGTACAAGCCTTGCGGAGAACTTTAAAAACCACCATTAAATAGTGTTTTGTTACCATTTAAATAGTGCTGTGTTACCATTTATTGTGAATATTATGATATTGTTAAATTGCGTGCGACACATACCGGAAGCCTTAAATCATAGCTTGTTTTCGTGGAATTATATAAATTAACCATGCCTGTTGACATTGTTGGATTCAGCTACGCAGTAGCCGTTGCCGCTGGGGGAATAGTTGGTTATGTTAAATCTGGTAATTATGTTTCTATGAGATGACATTTCTTTATAACTGTGTTACAAAGGCGTGTTCAAAGTGGTAGTTATTTCGAACGTTATTTTCGGATTTGAGGGCGTGTATGCAAACTCTGGAATAAGTCAGGCTGCTTTGAACGAGTTTAACAGTCAATCTTTTTCAATGTGAGAAAATGTTTTCCCAAAAATAATGAAAATTCCTTCCAAGATCTCAAAATGAAGACGAAAAACGCCTCCCTTCCCAAGAACAGTACTTATTTAGTTATCCCCATGTTTTTCGGAGAAAAAGTGGGGCCATTGTGGTATTGTGCGTCTGTCCCTCCGTCCTGGCCACCTGCTCCTTCAACACTATAAGCACTAGAACCTTGAAACTTACATACATGGTAGCTATGAGCATATGTGTGACGGTGACAGTGACGGAATTTTGATCTGACCCCTGGGTCAAAAGTTATGGGGGTTTGCGCGGGGCCGGGTCAGAGATTTTCACTGATTTTTATGCACCCCTTCGAAGAAGAGGGGGTATATTGCTTTGCACATGTCGGTCGGTCTGTTGGTCCGTCCACCTGGTGGTTTCAGGATGATAACTCAAGAACGCTTACCCCTAGTATCATGAAACTTCATAGGTACATTGATCATGACTGGCAGATGACCCCTAATGATTTTCAGGTCACTAGGTCAAAGGTCATGGTCACTGTGACTCGAAATAGTACAATGGTGTCCGGATGATAACTTACATTAGGTCGAAGGTCAAGGTCACAGTGACAAAAAACATATTCACACAATGGCTGCCACTACAACTGAAAGCCCATATGGGGGGCATGCATGTTTTACAAACAGCCCTTGTTTTATGTTATTTTACATTAACTTCTTCATTTCTGCACCGATTTACTTCACATTGATACTGAGCCTCTCTGATGACAATACGGTGAATCTCAACTATGCATGGCCCCATTACCAACCCTGGGGCCCCCCAGCCACATAGGCCACGCCCACCCAAAATTGCTTTTTACTGTAATTTCTTCATTTCTACACAGATTCTCAAATTGATACTGAACCTCTCTTATGACAATACTGTCAATCTCGGCTATGCATGGCCCCATTACCAACCCTAGGGCACCCCGCCCGCATAGGCCACGCCCACCCAAAATTGCCTTTTACTATAATGTCTTCATTTCTACACCAATTCACTTCAAATTGATACTGAACCTCTCTTATGACAATACGGTCAATCTCAGCTATGCATGGCCCCATTACCAACCCTGGGGCGCCCCGCCTTGATAGGCCGTGCCCACATAGGCCACGCCCACCTAAAATTGCCTTTTACTATAATTTCTTCATTTCTACACCGATTTACTTCAAATTGATACTGAACTTCTCTTATGACAATACTGTTAATACCAACTATGCATGGCCCCATTACCAACCCTGGGGTGCCCCGCCCACATAGGCCACGCCCACCCAAAATTGCCTTTTACTATAATTTCTTCATTTCTACACCGATTCACTTCAAATTGATACTGAACCTCTTTTATGGCAATACAGTCAATCTCAACTATGCATGGCCCCATTACCTACCCTGCAGGGGCGCCCCGGCCACATAGGCCACGCCCACCCAAATTGCCTTTTACTAAAATTTTCTTCATTTCTACACCGATTTATTTCAAATTGATACTGAACATCTCTTATGACAATACGGTCAATCTCAACTATGTATGGCCCCATTACCAACCCTGGTGCGCTCCGCCCAGAATAGGCCACACCCACCCAAAATTGTCTTTCTCTCCACACTTTTTGAAAAGCGTGGGGATATTGTGGTTATCTCCGCTGTCCGTCCGTCTGTCCTGGCCACTATATCCTCCTACACTATAAGCACTAGAACCTTGAAACTTACACACATGGTAGCTATGAACGCCTGCACTATTTGGAATTTTGATCTGACCCCTGGGTCAAAAGTTATGGGGGTTGGGGGGGTCAGAGATTTTTACTCATTTTGAAGATTATTCTACTATGATTTCTTCATTTCTACACCGATTGTCTTCAAATTGATACTGAACCTGTCTTATGACAATACGGTGAATCTCAACTATGCATGGCCCCATTACCAATCCTGGGGCGCCCCGCCCACATAGGCCACGCCCACCCAAAATTGCCTTTTACTATAATTTCTTAATTTCTACACCGATTCACTTCAAATTGATACTGAACCTCTCTTATGACAATATGGTCAATCTCAGCTATGCATGGCCCCACAGGCTTTTTCCGCCCTATGCCACGGGTCCGAAATTTGGCCCCATTCCCAAAGCAAATCTGGTTGTTTTTTTCCCAATTCAAAATAAAAATTCCCAATTTAAAAAAAAAAAAATTTTTTTTTTTTTTTTTTTACCTTAAAATATATAAGTTAACCTGATCCGGTGTAGAAAATAGAAAGTGTTGCATAATTAAATTATCTGTTGCCTTGAATTTGTTTTAAAAACTGTAAAATATGTTAATGATTATTTAAGACTTTCCTTATTTTCCTCAAAATCTGGCGCTTCACACGATTTTTTTCACCTCAAAAAAGGCCAGGCCTTTTCCCTAAATTCAGATTAAAAAACCTGCACTTATCTCACATGTTCATAATACTTTGTAAAATTTTAATAATAAGTTATCAAAATAGTCGTAATTAACCAGTTAACGGCTTCTTTGAAATATAAGAAACGCTATATTCATGCGATAATTTTTCCCAATTGAGCCAATTTTGCGAATAATTTTTTTCCCAAAATGGGGGTTTTCATGACGCGAAATTTCCAAAATTCCAGTGTGGCGTATTCCCAAAATGGAGCGGAAAAAGCCTGCCCCATTGCCAACACTGAGGCGCCCCATCTACATAGGCCACGACCAACCAAAATTGCCTTTTACTATAACTTCTTCATTTCTACACCGATTCACTTCAAATTGATACTGAACCTCTCTTATGACAATATGGTTAATCTCAACTATGCATGGCCCCATTACCAAACCTGGGGCGCCCCAGCCACATAGGCCGAGCCCACCCAAAATTGCCTTTTACTATAATTTCCTTATTTCTAAGCCGATTCACTTCAAATTGATACTGAACCTCTCTTATTAAAATACAGTCAATCTCAACTATGCATGGCCCCATTACCAACCCTGGGGCGCCCCGCCCACATAGGCCACGCCCACCCAAAATTGTCTTTTACTATAATTTCTTCATTTCTACACCAATTCACTTCTAATTGATACTGAACTTCTCTTATGACAATATGGTCAATCTCAACTATGCATGGCCCCATTACCAACCCTGGGGCGCCCCTTGGTCAAACATGCGGCGTGGGGATACGCGTCGGCCTCTGCCGCGCCATTTCTAGTTTCAATGTAAAATAGGTCTCACATATGTTTATAAAATAATGTTCAATCAGCCTAACAAGGGCCTAGCTGGGCTGATTTTCAATGTTCGCAAATGGCATGCTAGGGGAGGTCCGGGGGCATGCTCCCCCGTAACTTTTTTTATATCGACGAAGCCGTACGTGCATTCTAGAGAGGTTTCAGACAATATTTTAGTGCAAAATATGGCGTGATGAACTTGGATATGATACCATTTATCTTCGATTTTAAAACATGTGATTTTCCTTCAAGATTTTATTCCAGAATTATGTCATGGTATGTCATTTAATGGATGTCTAAATAAAACCATGATATGGTATGGTATAACATAGGAAATAACACTTTTAGATGAAAGAAACTAAAGCTTAATTTGTATTGTTAAAACACAAATAAAAGAGACATAATAAAGCAAAATATCCATCTTTTAGATAGCAACTATGTCTATCATATTTACTCGATAACTTTAGTCACGGACATCTCGTCTTGTATTCTCTACCTAAAGCAAAATACCTATAGCAAAATACATAAAAAAAAAATCAATACATGTAAACTGTATACATTCTAATTAATGCAAGGTCTCCTGTATTACATGCATTACATTACACACGAAATAAAAGAGCCAAACGGTGCTCCTTTCGTCTGGCAAATACGGTAACGACCTCTTCCAGATCGATCTATCGCTCTTGGTGTATGTTCAACAGGGCAAGACCGAACATGCACTCCTTTCCCATGATGCTACTGAGGTATGTCTTCACCCGTCTCATTAAAGAAAAAGACCTCTTTGCTGTTGCTGTCCATACTGGCATGCAGAGCAGAAATCTTCAAACATTGGGGTAGGAGTTTTCCGTTGCGGGGGTTAGTGCCAACTCGAGGGTTTTGTATGGCTTGGGAGATAAGATCTGCCACTTCGCCTTCCACCTTATACACTCCCTGGCAAATGTGACATCGTCAACCTCAAGGTCCGGCTGGAACTTGGTGAAAATCTCTTGAACAAGATCGTCTGTTAATTCGCTCACCTTCAATATAAAATCAAAGCGCTGTAGGCGCTGAAGGCCTGGAGCTAGCCTAGATTTAGTATCCTTAAAAAGAAGTATTATCCGAATTTCTCCTTTTGTCAGAATGTATACGGATTGACTTTAGCGGTTGAGTGCAGAAGCTCAGAGACTGTAAAAAATGACTATATTTGTGTATATACTACAGTGTACAAAGACGGTGAAGGACTACAGGATACTGGTGGCGAGATTTAACCAGTGAGCCTTGCAGTGAGTGTATACAGCTCTCGCGACGATGGCTTGGATGCGAGCCTGGACCCCTTTCTGCTTCCCGGACATGTTCAACGCATAAGCACTAGAACCTTGAAACTTACACACATGGTAGCTATGAACGCCTGCACTATTTGGAATTTTGATCTGACCCCTGGGTCAAAAGTTATGGGGGTTGGGGGGGTCAGAGATTTTTACTCATTTTGAAGATTATTCTACTATGATTTCTTCATTTCTACACCGATTGTCTTCAAATTGATACTGAACCTGTCTTATGACAATACGGTGAATCTCAACTATGCATGGCCCCATTACCAATCCTGGGGCGCCCCGCCCACATAGGCCACGCCCACCCAAAATTGCCTTTTACTATAATTTCTTAATTTCTACTCCGATTCACTTCAAATTGATACTGAACCTCTCTTATGACAATATGGTCAATCTCAGCTATGCATGGCCCCACAGGCTTTTTCTGCCCTATGCCACGGGTCCGAAATTTGGCCCCATTCCCAAAGCAAATCTGGTTGTTTTTTTCCCAATTCAAAATAAAAATTCCCAATTTAAAAAAAAAAAAATTTTTTTTTTTTTTTTTTTTTACCTTAAAATATATAAGTTAACCTGATCCGGTGTAGAAAATAGAAAGTGTTGCATAATTAAATTATCTGTTGCCTTGAATTTGTTTTAAAAACTGTAAAATATGTTAATGATTATTTAAGACTTTCCTTATTTTCCTCAAAATCTGGCGCTTCACACGATTTTTTTCACCTCAAAAAAGGCCAGGCCTTTTCCCTAAATTCAGATTAAAAAACCTGCACTTATCTCACATGTTCATAATACTTTGTAAAATTTTAATAATAAGTTATCAAAATAGTCGTAATTAACCAGTTAACGGCTTCTTTGAAATATAAGAAACGCTATATTCATGCGATAATTTTTCCCAATTGAGCCAATTTTGCGAATAATTTTTTTCCCAAAATGGGGGTTTTCATGACGCGAAATTCCCAAAATTCCAGTGTGGCGTATTCCCAAAATGGAGCGGAAAAAGCCTGCCCCATTGCCAACACTGAGGCGCCCCATCTACATAGGCCACGACCAACCAAAATTGCCTTTTACTATAACTTCTTCATTTCTACACTGATTCACTTCTAATTGATACTGAACCTCTCTTATGACAATATGGTTAATCTCAACTATGCATGGCCCCATTACCAAACCTGGGGCGCCCCAGCCACATAGGCCGAGCCCACCCAAAATTGCCTTTTACTATAATTTCCTTATTTCTAAGCCGATTCACTTCAAATTGATACTGAACCTCTCTTATTACAATACAGTCAATCTCAACTATGCATGGCCCCATTACCAACCCTGGGGCGCCCCGCCCACATAGGCCACGCCCACCCAAAATTGTCTTTTACTATAATTTCTTCATTTCTACACCAATTCACTTCTAATTGATACTGAACTTCTCTTATGACAATATGGTCAATCTCAACTATGCATGGCCCCATTACCAACCCTGGGGCGCCCCTTGGTCAAACATGCGGCGTGGGGATACGCGTCGGCCTCTGCCGCGCCATTTCTAGTTTCAATGTAAAATAGGTCTCACATATGTTTATAAAATAATGTTCAATCAGCCTAACAAGGGCCTAGCTGGGCTGATTTTCAATGTTCGCAAATGGCATGCTAGGGGAGGTCCGGGGGCATGCTCCCCCGTAACTTTTTTTATATCGACGAAGCCGTACGTGCATTCTAGAGAGGTTTCAGACAATATTTTAGTGCAAAATATGGCGTGATGAACTTGGATATGATACCATTTATCTTCGATTTTAAAACATGTGATTTTCCTTCAAGATTTTATTCCAGAATTATGTCATGGTATGTCATTTAATGGATGTCTAAATAAAACCATGATATGGTATGGTATAACATAGGAAATAACACTTTTAGATGAAAGAAACTAAAGCTTAATTTGTATTGTTAAAACACAAATAAAAGAGACATAATAAAGCAAAATATCCATCTTTTAGATAGCAACTATGTCTATCATATTTACTCGATAACTTTAGTCTTGGACATCTCGTCTTGTATTCTCTACCTAAAGCAAAATACCTATAGCAAAATACTTAAAAAAAAATCAATACATGTAAACTGTATACATTCTAATTAATGCAAGGTCTCCTGTATTACATGCATTACATTACACACGAAATAAAAGAGCCAAACGGTGCTCCTTTCGTCTGGCAAATACGGTAACGACCTCTTCCAGATCGATCTATCGCTCTTGGTGTATGTTCAACAGGGCAAGACCGAACATGCACTCCTTTCCCATGATGCTACTGAGGTATGTCTTCACCCGTCTCATTAAAGAAAAAGACCTCTTTGCTGTTGCTGTCCATACTGGCATGCAGAGCAGAAATCTTCAAACATTGGGGTAGGAGTTTTCCGTTGCGGGGGTTAGTGCCAACTCGAGGGTTTTGTATGGCTTGGGAGATAAGATCTGCCACTTCGCCTTCCACCTTATACACTCCCTGGCAAATGTGACATCGTCAACCTCAAGGTCCGGCTGGAACTTGGTGAAAATCTCTTGAACAAGATCGTCTGTTAATTCGCTCACCTTCAATATAAAATCAAAGCGCTGTAGGCGCTGAAGGCCTGGAGCTAGCCTAGATTTAGTATCCTTAAAAAGAAGTATTATCCGAATTTCTCCTTTTGTCAGAATGTATACGGATTGACTTTAGCGGTTGAGTGCAGAAGCTCAGAGACTGTAAAAAATGACTATATTTGTGTATATACTACAGTGTACAAAGACGGTGAAGGACTACAGGATACTGGTGGCGAGATTTAACCAGTGAGCCTTGCAGTGAGTGTATACAGCTCTCGCGACGATGGCTTGGATGCGAGCCTGGACCCCTTTCTGCTTCCCGGACATGTTCAACGCACCACCATAACCTTGACCGCGCATTTTCTGAATGTTTACTCCAAGAGCTTGAAGATTCTCGAGGAAGGCATTAGCCAGAGCTTCGCCCGTGGTAAACATGAATTCGGCAAACCCAACGAACTCCTACTGGAGACATGCTTTCTCTGCATCATAAAATCGAAGGCAGAGAGCCATTTGCTCCATAGTGGCAGCATCAGTGGCTTTGTCGGCCATAAATTCGAAGCAGAACGACTGTACTGGATGTTGGCTGGTCTGATTTTCCGAAAAGTTCTCTGTACGGGGCGACATCAAATAAGCAACCATTCTTAAAATCACCCGCTTCGTAAGCAATCCATTCAGATAAATAGTAGAAAACAACGATAAAGCGCAGTCGCTAATAATGTTATGTATAGTCACCACCAGAAGAAACGTGACCTCGAACATGGTAACTAAATCATGCGTATTTTATTAAGTCGAAAAAACAAACAAACTTAAAGACAGTTTAAGTGCTTTCAATATGAAAACACATCTATTGCATAGAAAATCACATTTTATTGCATTTTTTGATCACTTTAATTTTGTATTTTTTCCAAACAGCGTACGCACGTGCGTATTTGCGTATGCCCAGCTACGCCCCTGCCTTATGCCTTGTAACATACACAATACCTGTTACCAATTTACCATTGACATCAATTTGTGTGTCTTTTATGGAGAAATGCTGAAAATAACAACTTGATAAAAACTTTTCAGCAAATTGTAGCAGAAGTTGTGAACTGACCAATTGATCTTACATAGGGTCCAGAGATGAACAATGTATAATCATGATAGGGTGATGAGACACAATATCTGTCTGGCAGAGGCTTCAGGAAATAGTCGAGGCATATTTTTTAATTCTGAATACTCTGCATTGTCCATTGCACATTTCAGGGCAACAGATCATTTTATGGTATTTACAGTTTGAATTTGACAGAAAACCAATTTAAATAAAAAATCAATTGTAAAAGAATAAATAATGGAAAAATGAATTGCAATGGATTCTTTGTCACTTTAATAGTACTGTTTTGCTTTGTAACATGTTCATTTGAATTTGTTAATTGTGATCATGCATTAGTGCAGCCATAATATTTTCATTAAGGTCAAATAGACACTGGTTCGGGCAGGTGACAATATAAAAACTTACTTCCGTTGTCAAAAGTTCTGTTGACTGTTAAAGGCGGACGGGCTCGGCAAGTTTAATAAAAGGCGTGGGCATGCAATATTTAACAATTCGTTACGGAACTGTAACTGTCAAGAAACAACATTGGCTATGGTGGTGACAGAATCTAAAACTTTCGGCTCATAGCACCGCTGTGATTCCATGTCTAAAATAACAAAAAACAAGATTTCCACTGGCTTGTCGATGGAGAGGGTTTGGCAATGTGAGTGCTCTGAGACTCAAAGACAGGAGTCTTGAAACTGCATGGTGTACTCATCATTATTCATTTGCCAATAGACAATTGATACTAATATTTACAAACAACCATTGACACTGTGAATTTATAATGACTTAATTGGAATAAGAACTGCTGAGAATTATAAACGCCCAAATTAAAGCGCTCATCTGATTCATAAATATGTATGTGTAACTTTTGATCCAATTTAAAAAAACTAATTGACAAAAAGTTTTAAGGAAACAAACGTTTTGGTTGTTGTGAAAACTAAATGAAATGAATCTTATCTGTTGCCCTGCATTTTTATGAATTTTTGACATGTTTTAATTTGCATGGTATCTTTTTTCTGCATCACTGTTTGGTTTATTTGACTTAATTTTAACATGTGCAATCAATTTTTAGTTGGGCAACATGATTAGGGAATAGTTTTTTGAATTTTGTGCATAAATGCTCTTTTTTTTGGCTTTTCAATTACTTACCTAAGGCTTATACCATTGTAAATTTATTGCAATTATTTAATATCTTGAAATAAGTGTGTGTGTGTTTATAAGATTGTAGGTCTTACTGATTTAGTTTTAAAGCAAAATATTTATTTGTGCATCCTCACATCTATTTAAAAACATAAATATAATGTTATATATTGACTTTAAAGGTGCTTTTGTACCACTGAGCAGGCTATGCTAAATGCTGCATTTTATGTAGTATCAGCCAAAACAATTCACAACTTAATAATTTAAATTCTGAGTTGATTTTGTTCTGAAATAAGCTTTAATTGTAGCATTTCCCTTGCTGTTTCATGAATACAGCCAGCTTACCATCATTGGCAGCAGGACTGACATTTGGATCTCTGGCAGCATTGGGTGCATATCAGACTACACAGAACCCTGCAGATGTGAAAGTCAGCCTAGGTATCGCAAATTATCTTCAAGAATTAATGTTCGAATTGTCGTCTGTCAGTCTGTCCGCCTGTCACAAAACTTTTTATGCCCCCGGATCGAATGATCAGGGGTATATTGTTTTTGGCCTGTCTGTCATTCTGTCCTTATGTCCCAAAATTTTAACCTTGAAGATAGCAACTTGATATTTGGCATGCATGTGTATCTCATGAAGCTGCACATTTTGAGTGGCGAAAGGTCAAGGTCATCCTTCAAGGTCAAAGGTCAAATATATGGCTTCAAAGTGGCGCAATAGGGGGCATTGTGTTTCTGACAAACACATCTCTTGTTTTTGAGCTATATCTCAGAAACAATATAAGATATCAACATGAAACCTAATAGGTGTATAGATACATGTATCAATGAGGAGAAGTGCCATGAACAAAAACCATACCCTAGAAACTTTCTTTAATAAGAGTAGTTGCCCTTTGTTTTTATTTGATGCAACTTTTAAAGGCTTATCTCAGATACCATACAAGACTTCAACAGAAAACTTTTTGGATGTATTGATACTAAACTGGAGAAGTGCTTACAAACCATAACCCTTCACTTTCTTATATATGAGTTATTGCCTTTTGTTGTTTTTGTATGATTGAACTTTTCAGGGCTATATATCAGATACAAAACAACAAATCAACATGAACCCCCATGAATGTGTAGAAATGAACAGGAATAAGTGCCATGCAAAATAACCATAACCCTACTCTTTCTTAACTAAGAGTTATTGCCCTTTGTTGTTTTGTATGATATAGCTTTTCAAGGCTATATCGCTGATGCGCTTCAAGTTTTCAACATGAAACTTCATGGGTGTATACATTTTTGTAGACATTAATGAGGAGGCAAGGCATACAAACAATTAGCCTTCACTTGCTTAATTATTTTTTATGATTATACCATTTATCATGGGATTTGCACCCATCCAAAAATAAATTTATTTGGCAGGGATATCATTTCAAGGAATTTCCTCGTTGATTTAGTTTTTAGAATAAAAGGTTTTAGATATATTTCTATCACAAGATATTTAAAAAAAAACTAATGTATTAATTTATAATCAATTGTGTTATTTTACCTTAAAGGGATCTTTTCACGCTTTGGTAAATTGACAAAATTGAAAAAAGTTGTTTCAGATCCGTAAGTTTTCGTTTTAGTTATGATATTTGTGAGGAAACAGTAATACTGAACATTAACCATGCTCTGATATAGCCATTATATGCATCTTTTGACGATTTTAAAACCTAAAAATTATAAAGCGTTGCAACGCGAAACGATTGAATAATTTGGAGAGTTCTGTTTTTGTCGTTAAATTTTGTGAAACTACGAAGATTGCTTATATAAGGTATAAAATACGTCACGAATGTGTACTCGGCGGAATAGCTCAGTAGGCTAAAGCGTTTTTTCTTCAGGACTCTGGCAGGACTCCAGGGGTCACTGGTTCGAAACCTGCTCCGGGCAATGTTCTTTTCCCTTTTTTAATTTTTTTCTTGATTTTTTACTGGAGCTTTTATGATCCAATGTTTACATTTATCAATATATAGCATTTAATGAATAAGTTAAAAAAAATGCCAAAATCTGTGAAAAGGCCCCTTTAACAATTTAGATTTTAAAGAAAATACACTTAATACACCCATATCTTGATGTTTGGTGGTAAATAGCGATTGTCCATTTATTTTTCCATGACTGATTAAATAGATTGTACCGTATCTTCTATCACCAACATCACTGCAATAATTTGATCTTGACTTTATTATCCCCCGCCATAGGCGGAGGGATATTGTTTTGGAGTTGTCCGTCCGTCTTTCCATCCGTCCGGAGCCATATCTTGGAAGTGCTTTGGCGGATTTCATTGGTATATATGAGTATATATATATATGGATAAGAGAATGATGCATGCCAAATGGCATTGTACACCATCTGTTAATAACGGAGTTATGACCCTTTGTATCTTGAAAAAATGCTTTTTTTGTGTGTATGGAGCCATATCTTAGAAGTGCTTTGGCTGATTTCATTGAAACTTGGTATGAGTATATATATGGATGAGAAGATGATGCACGCCAAATGGCATTGTACATCATTGGATAATAACGGAGTTATGGCCCTTTGTATCTTGAAAAATTGCTTTTTTAGTGTCAAATATAACACTTTTGTGTCCAGAAGCATATTGGCGGGGGATATCAATTCAACGAATTTGCTTGTTTTAAGTCAGTTTTATTCAAACTACAGTCAATCTTGTGGATGCGACCACTTGTATTAAGCGACCTTTGTCTTATGCGACCATTTAGAAATCCCACGGAGCTTTTTCGCCATATAATGATATTGTATTAAGCGACTTTTGTCTTACGCGACCAGCAACCGCTGATTTTTGTGTATTTTGATGTCTGAATCTTGAATTAAGCGACCACTAGGAGGTAAAAGTGGTTAATCTATTGATCTTTCAGGGACAAATCCGTGTTAATTGTTTATCTAAGCCGATAAGATGTACTGTTACACCTCTGCTTTGTTTTCACACCAACCATTATGATTATGCTTTGTCTCGTTGACCGGTTTTAACCGGTATTGTTGTAGACTGCATATCAATTTATTGAGTTGAATAATAGAGGAACGTATTACGCACAGTCTACAGCTTAATTAGTTTACTATGTTGAACGTTAAGAGACAACGCCGATTTTTCTCGAGTATAGATAACAAGTGCAGAAACAATGCACTGTACGTGACAAACATTTCCTGAGAAGTGTGGAAAATAAACAATCAATCGGCAACATCTGTCGAAATCCGTACATTACCAATTTGTAATTATGCTAATAAGTAGATATTTGTTAGCCAATCACATTGTTATTTACTTAATAAATTTTCCAATCAGGTCTTTTTGTTTGTTTTCAATTGAGGTGTTTTAATTTTTTCAGTTTATTTTGTATCATAATCGAGTCAGATTTCCTTAAGCGTACATGCAGAAATTAAAATGTCAAAACGAAAAGTGTTAACATTGAAGGAAAAAAATAAGGTTTTGGAATTGTCAAAGAGTAAAAGTGCACGTAAAATCGCAGATGAGTTTGAAGTTGGTCAAACTCAAATTCAAAACATTCTTAAGCGTAAAGCCGAGGTGCTTGAAGACGTGGAAAATAATGTGTTGGGTGAAAAAAAAAATGCGCGAGGTTCACGAGGAACGAGGAAATTAATGATATTGTGTTAACGTGGTTTAAGGATGCAACAACGAGGAGAATGCCTGTGTCAGGCCCTCTCATTTGTGCTCAGGCCTTTAGATTTGCGTCCGACTTAGGAATTGAGACGTTTCAAGGCTTCACTGGCTGGTTAGCTTCGTTTCTCAGCACATTTTTAGCCAAATTCTTTGTTTTCAGGAAAAATATTTCCTTGTCTATGTTGTTTTTTGCAAATAAATATGTACACACAATTCATTTATAATAAATGATAATTTATAATAAGTGAAAAAATAAAACACATTATAAGTAAAATACATGTATTGTTTATGTATTGTGTTTACATTCATTTTATTATAAAAGTTAAAATCATTGTGGACAAAACAGACTATCCATCATATTGATTAAAATTGAGGGTAAGCATTCTTCCAGAATGGCCTTTTTTATTTAAAGACCATTTTATTAAGAGACCACTTCTGATTACTGCCTTGAGTGGTCTCTTAATACAAGATTGACTGTAGTTTGTTGTTGTTTGAAGATTTCGTACAAGGCTATTAATAAACAGGCTATATCATGATTTACTAGATTAACCATTTTGTTTAGATCTAAGTTTGCTTGCTACATCACATTGATTGATACATGTACACCAGTGCTCCAGCTAGGATTTGAAAAGGGCAGTGGGGGCTATTTTGTCAAAAGGGCACTTTCAACAGGCAGAATTTTGTCAAAAGGGCACTTTCGAGCGCGTGGGTAAAACTGGAATGCTCCCTGTTGCATATTTATTTTGTGTTATTAATAATTGTTAGAATATATTATTTTCCCCCGCCATAGGCGGAGGGATATTGTTTTGGCCTTGTCCGTCCGTCTGTCTTTCCGTCCGTCTGTCCGTCCGGAGCCATATCTTGGTAGTGCTTTGGCGGATTTCATTGAAACTTGGTATGAGTATATATATGGCTAACAGGATGATGCACGCCTAATTGCATTGTACACCATTTGTTAATAACGGAGTTATGGCCCTATATTATTATCCCTCGCCATAGGCAGAGGGATATTGTTTAGGTGTTTTCCGTCCTTCCGTCTTTCCGTCGGTCCTTCCGTCCGTACGTCGGGAGCCATATCTTGGAAGTGCTTTGGCGGATTTCATTGAAACTTGGTATGAGTATATATATGGCTAACAGGATGATGCATGCTGAATGGCATTGTACACCATTTGTTAATAACGGAGTTATGGCCCTTTGTATTTTGCAAAAAATGCTTTTTAATATAAGCTTACAGCTTTATCTCCATTGACACATGAGCCAGAGCCATGAAACTTGCCAAAGTTGTTCTCAGTCATCTAGGGGTGCTTCACATTCAACACACATAATCCTAGGGGCTTAGGTCAAGGTCACACATTGAGGTCAAAGGTCACAAATTTAATCAATTATTCATTATTTAGTCATTCCTTTACTATGCCATGAAACTTGCTATTGTTGTTCTCTATCATCTGGGGTTGCTTCACATTCAACACCCATAATCCTAGGGGCTAAGGTCAAGGTCACACATTGAGGTCAAAGGTCTACACCTATCCATAAACAAAATTTATATGGCGGGGGATATCAATTCAACGAATTTGCTTGTTGCCATTATTATTAAACCATGTAATTGATTTGTCTACAATGAGGAATAAATTAATTACAATGTAATAAGAGATTAATAAATTTTATTATTAATTTTTTTTTTAAAGACATATTATAAGGGCAGGGCAGGGCATCAGAAGGGCAGGGCGGGGCTTCGGGAAGTCAGGGCGCGGCACCCTTCCATTTAGGCCTAGCTGGAGCACTGTGTACACAGTTGGTTAGTTTCGAGCAGCAACGCCTCATGCTTCCCCTTGGATATTTACCTGGCCGTTGCTTTTACTAGTATCCATTCCCGATACCTCCATGTAACCCAACCAAACTTTGAATAAGTGAAATGGGGGAATAAACACCAAGTTGCAACCACCACCCAAGACCAACTTTTAAATAAATTTACAATTATGAAAACACTTGAAGTGCACCTACCAGCTATTTGTTCTATACTATGCACTACATTGTGACCTACCAGCTATTTGTTCTATACTATGCACTACATTGTTACCTACCAGCTATTTGTTCTATACTATGCACTACATTGTTAACTTGAATGTTTCAGGCACCAGTGCTACCCTGATGGCTCTCATGGGTTACAAGTTCTACAACTCCCAAAAGTTTATGCCAGCTGGATTCGTTGCCACTCTGAGGTACATATGGCTGAATCCATCTCTAAAGATGATAAATTGAAGTTTCTTAAATGATATTCTCTAAAGGGCATACATGTATCAAAAGGGGTTCCCTTTAAAGAAAGACATTTATAAAAACAAAAATACATGTAATCTTAGTCTCATTTTTTCTGTTAGATAGTTATCTAGGAACAATCTTATATTGATGAAATAAATCAGAAATACTGAAGACAATGCCAAAATTTGTTGGTGTCTCTTGCATGTAGTGGGATCTGATTTTTTTTAAATACAAAAATCTCCTATTCATATGAGTAGTCTGAAGTTTACCACACTACACTAGTCAGGTTATTTTGCTTTATAGCGGTACTAAATGTGAATTTGATCATAACCATTTCTCTAAATCATAAGAGAATCATATTTTACTGCTACTTCTGATTTTCTTTAGCCAGCTTAATCTGTTGACAGAATTTTGTTATAATTTAAAAACAAAAAAATAATCAAGTAATTTTAAAAACGAGACATGTGAGTTACACAGCCAATGCATGAATACTTTAAGGGTAATCTTATTTTAGAAAATGATATTCAGTATTGACCCACTATGTGCCTCTTTAATATCATGAAAATGTATATTTATACAGTACTTAACAGAATGTCATATATATTGTTAATTAAAATTCTTAATCTGAACTGTCAGGATGCATTTTTAGCCGTATAAAAAGGCAATAAGCAATTATACTCACTTATAAAATATTTATTTAAATTGAATGCTGTGGACAGTTTGACCTCAGTACTTTTTGTCAATACTGAAATTCAATTTAGGTATGGTAATTCAGTTTATAATTTAGATACTTTGAAGTTTTTATGTCCCCCACTATAGTAGTGTTTTTTGTTTTTGCCCTGTCTGTTGGTTGGTTGGTCTGTTGGTTTGCACAACTTTAACATTTGCAATAACTTTTGCAATATTGAAGATAGCAACTTGATATTTGGCATGCCTATGTATCTCATGAAGCTGCACATTTTGAGTGGTGAAAGGTCAAGGTCATCCTTCAAGGTCAAATATATGGGTCAAAATTGCTCATGTAATGTCACTTCTGCAATATTGAAGCTAGCAATTTTATAATTGACATGCATGTGTATCTCATGGAGCTGCGCATTTTGAGTGGTGAAGGGTCAAGGTCATCCTTCAAGGTCAAAGGTCATATACGGGGACATAGTGTTTCACAAACACATCTTGTTTGCATAATATTATTTAATAATTGAATAACATTTTTCTGCATTTCATTGGTGTATGAACTGTTGGGAAAATTACGCCTAATTTGCATTAACCCCAACGGCGTTTAAGCATAAATTAGGTGTATTTTTCCCAACAGTTCATACACCTATAAAATTCAGAAAAATGCTATTCAATTTTTCAAATTACACCACAAAATAATCGTAAAGCTGAAATTCTATCGTGGTAAGGGTCATAAAAGTCCTTTTTAATCTAGCGTATGAATCTATTTTCATTTTCGGTTTCATGAGTTAAAGCATGTAATTTAATTCAATATTAATTGTTAGAAGTTAGTTTTAGTAGCGTGCAAGAAACATTTTCCATTATTATGCCCCCCAGAAGAGGGGGTATATTGTTTTGCACATGTCGGTCTGTCCGTCCACCATCTGGTTTCCGGATGATAACTCAAGAACACTTAGGCCTAGGATCATTAAACTTCATAGGTACATTGATCATGACTGTCAGATGACCCCTATTGATTTTCAGGTCACTAGGTCAAAGGTCAAGGTAACAGTGACTTGAAATAGTAAAATGGTTTCCAGATGATAACTCAAGAATGCTTACGCCTAGGATCATGAAACTTCATAGGTACATTGATCATGACTGGCAGATGACCCCTGTTGATTTTCAGGTCACTTGGTCAAAGGTCAAGGTCACAGTGACTCGAAATAGTAAAATGGTTTCCAGATGATAACTCAATAATGCTTAGGCCTAGGATCATGAAACTTCATAGGTACATTGATCATGACTGGCAGTTGACCCCTATTGATTTTCAGGTCACTAGGTCAAAGGTCAAGGTCACAGTGACTCGAAACAGTAAAATGGTTTCCGGATGATAACTCAAGAATGCTTACGCCTAGGATCATGAAACTTCATAGGAACATTGATCATGACTGGCAGATGACCCCTATTGATTTTCAGGTCACTAGGTCAAAGGTCAATTTCACAGTTACTCGAAACAGTAAAATGGTTTCCGGATGATAACTCAAGAATGCGTACGCCTAGGATCATGAAACTTCATAGGTACATTGATCATGACTGGCTGATGACCCCTATTGATTTTCAGGTCACTACGTCAAAGGTCACAGTGACTCGAAACAGTGAAATGGTTTCCAGATGATTACTCAAGAATGCTTACGCCTAGGATCATGAAACTTCATAGGCACATTGGTCATGACTGGCAGATGACTCCTATTGATTTTCAGGTCACTAGGTCAAAGGTCAAGGCCACAGTGACTCGAAATAGTAAAAGGGTTTCCGGATGATAACTCAAAAATGCTTACACCTACCTAGGATCATGAAACTTCATAGGTACATTGATCATGACTGGCAGATGAACCCTATTAATTTTCAGGTCACTAGGTCAAAGGTAAAGATCACAGTGACAAAATACATATTCACACAATGGCTTCTTCTACAACTAACAGCCCATATGGGGGGCATGCATGTTTTACAAACAGCCCTTGTTTATCATCGTTTTTAATAATCAACTTTGACTAAAAAATGCAAGCCATGCATTGTTCTAATTTAAACTAAACATTGAAATTTTTAAAAGAGTTCTGATAGGAACAAATAATAATGTGAATTATTTCTCAATATTTTTATGTCCCCCACTATAGTAGTGGGGGACATATTGTTTTTGCCCTGTCTGTTGGTCTGTTGGTTGGTTGGTCTGTTGGTTGGTTTGCGCCAACTTTAACATTTGCAATAACTTTTGCAATATTGAAGATAGGAACTTGAT
Source organism: Dreissena polymorpha (assembly GCF_020536995.1). NCBI lineage: Eukaryota > Metazoa > Mollusca > Bivalvia > Myida > Dreissenidae > Dreissena > Dreissena polymorpha. The sequence continues at coordinate 34,735,932 of NC_068370.1, forward strand.
ATTTGGCATGCATATGTATCTCATGGAGCTGCACATTTTGAATGGTGAAAGGTCAAGGTCAAGGTCATCCTTCAAGGTCAAAGGTCAAATATATGGGTCAAAATCGCTCATTTAATGTACACTTTTGCAGTATTTCAATATTCAAGATAGCAACTTCATATTTGGCATGCATGTGTATCTCATGGAGCTGCACAATTTGAGTGGTGAAAGGTCAAGGTCATCCTTCAAGGTCAGATGTCAAATATATGTGGCCAAAATCGCTCATTTTATGAGTACTTTTGCAATATTGAAGATAGCAACTTGATATTTGGCATGCATGTGTATCTCATGGAGCTGCACATTTTGAGTGGTAAAAGGTCAAGGTCAAGGTCATCCTTCAAGGTCAGAGGTCAAATATATGTGGCCCAAATCGCTAATTTTATGCATACTTTTGCAATATTGAAGATAGCAACTTGATATTTGGCATGCATGTGTATCTAATGGAGCTGTATATTTTTAGTGGTGAAAGGTCAAGGTCAAGGTCATCCTTCAAGGTCAAATATATGGGTCAAAATTGCTCATGTAATGTCACTTCTGCATAATTGAAGCTAGCAATTTTATATTTGAAATGCATGTGTATCTCATGGAGCTGCACATTTTGAGTGGTAAAGGGTCAAGGTCAAGGTCATCCTACAAGGTCAAACGTCATATAGGGGGACATTGTGTTTCACAAACACATCTTGTTTTTTTCCATTTTTGATCAATTATCATTAGACCAAATTATTTTATTTTATTTGACAATTCTGTTATTACAATTTCAGCCTCTTGGTGCTCATGAAAAGCTTGTACAAGACGATGAACCAATAATTGCAGCTGCCTCAGATAGATAGCCCACAGCCATTTGTTTATGGAAATGGTTATAGTCCTTAATGGGTTATGACATTTATCGAAATAAGCTTAAATAACTATATTTGTTAAATATTGATTAATTCTGTTTGCATCATCACATAAGGTGTAAATACGTTCTGTTAGAATAGTACAGGGTTTATAGTTTCTTATTTAGTAAAACACAGTTGTTGCCATAGTACAATTTGTTACATATCGTCGCTGTCGTTCTCAAACCTCGTAGCTCCAAAATTTTCAAAATATTTGTTTCGTCTTTTCCGAATATATGAAGTCTGGCGCGTGTTTTGTGCTATATCTTGTAGCTCTACGCCAATCAGAGCCCTTGAAAAAGCCACGTGACAAAATTTTGTAGAATGATTGTTGGCTTTTTTCCCAGCGAAAAGTCGTAGCGACGCCATTTTACCTATAGGTACGTCGTTTCGTTTGGACAAATTTGACAAAAACGTTTTTATAATTTTTTTTTTAGCAACTACGAGGTTTCCTATCAGGACGAATTGTCGTACCTCATAAAAAATGACAAAACTGTGGTGACAAAATATCGTAGCTACCATGTCTGACTGTCAGTATGACTTATCAGTATGACTTACGCGTCTACGGCTTATACCGTATTTTGCAGCTTCATTTGTTTGGTATTTTTACAGAATTTAAATTTTCTAAAACATCGTTAAAAAAAAATGAGAAGGTTTTTTCTCTCTCCTGAAAAGTTGGCATTTTGTAGCTACGAGGTTTGAGAACGACAGCGACGATATATAGTTTTGCTAAAATTCATATTGTTTTATAATAGGACATTTTGATAAGAGGTTATACATATTAGAATCATTTTGTATTTGTTCATCACTTGATCCTCACAGAATATTATAGAATTATTATATTCTGTATGCTCAACAGACCCTCATACCGATCGTGTATATTGTTCTGCTAGATACAATGCTGCAAAATTCAAAGTTATTATGGTTTTGACATTGACCTGACTTTGAACTGTGTATAGACCCTTGTTCCGGGATGAAATTATGCACTGTGGCGTGACCATAAAACTATTCATTTTTAATTGTGTGAAGCAGTCTTTGTTCAGGCTTCAACGGAAATAGTCCGGTTTCTGATGACATAGTTTGAAAGCTTTTAAGCCAAACATGCCACTCCTGCAGCTTGCTTTTTACTATGTATTAAATACTGAAGATGATCACCATAGTAACATGGTTTTAGCCTAATTCAGGATACATTGCAAATCAATCCCACTTGTATTTCAACAATTTTATTAATAGCCAAAGTTAAGAAAGTGAAATTTTATGTTGTTATATGATACCATTTTCCTTGTAATTTCAATGTGTTAAACTGGCATAACTGGACCACGTGAGGTGTGGTTTCCTTGTCATGCATGTGCAAATGGAAGTATGCCAACACCATTTCTAAAGACAACATAATCCAAACAAAACACTTTATATTTTAAATTTAAAAGCTCACATGGTGATCGAAGCCGTCTGCATAACACATGTTATACTCAAGTATGGCATCATACACAAAGCACACTGGTCTGCCATCAAAATCATGCGATCAATATATTATTATGCCCCTCTTTGAAGAAGAAGGGGTATATTGTTTTGCTGGATGTCGGTTTGTCTGTCTGTCTGTATGATTGGTAGACCAGTTTGTTGCCGATCAATAACTCGTAAACAAATTGACCGATTTGCTTGATACTTCACATGTGCATTGGCCTTGGACAGTAGATGACCCCTATTGATATTGGGGTCACTAGGGCAAAGGTCAAGGTCACTATCACACTAAGTGTGAAAATCTTTTCCGATCAATGACTCGTCAACCATTTGACTGATTGGCTTGATACTTAACATGTGCATTTTCCTTGGACAGTAGATGACCCCTTTTGAAATCGGGGTCACTAGGTCAATGTCACTATCACACTAAGTGTGCAAATTGTTTCCTATCAATAACTCGTCAATGAGTTGACTGATTTGCTTGATATTCCACATGTGCATTTGCCTTGGACAGTAAATGACCCCTATTGAAATTGGGGTCACTAGGTCAAATGTCAAGGTCGCTATCACACTAAGTGTGAAAATAGTTTCCAATCAATAACTTGTCAACGAATGGACCGATTGGTTTGATACTTCACATGTGCATTGGCCTTGGACAGTAGATTACACCTATTGAAATTGGGGCAGCTAGGTCAAAGGTCAAATACACTGTTACACATTAAGAGTAAAATCGTTTCCTATCAATAACTCATCAACTGATTCATCGATTTGCTTGATACTTCCCATGTACAGTTGCCTTGGACAGTAGATGACCCCTATTGAAATTGGGGTCCCTAGGTCAAAGGTCAAGGTCACTGTTTCACACTAAGTATAAAATTGTTTCCGATCAATAACTCGTCAACTGATCACGATTGGCTTGATACTTCCCATGTGCATTGGCTTTGGACAGTAGATGACCCCTATTGAAATTGGGAACACTAGGTCAATGGTCATGGTCGCTGTCACAATAAGTGGGAAAAGTGTTTCTGATCAATAACTCATCAACGAATTGACCGATTGGCTTGACACTTCACATGTGCATTGGCCTTGAACAGTAGATGACCACTATTGAAATTGGGGTCACTAGTTCAAAGTCCCGTTTAAGGAAGCAAATGTCTCCGACTGCGGAAATTTTGTAAAACATTCGGTTACTAGTTGCACATCAGGTCGATACTAAATTACGCCGTGAAGACGCAGTGACGACCTGGAAATAAAGTCTTTAATAACAACAACAACGAGTAGCGCATACATGTAACGGCACGAACTGCAACCCTTAAAGCCACAGAAAATACTCAAAATCAACCAATATTTCGTAATATATTTCGTAAAATGAAATTAACCCTTAAACATTCAGTGTTCCTTATAACAATTATCGATATACGAAAAGTTTTGAGCAAGCGTTTGATAATGTCTAGTCCGCTCTGCGGTTAGTTTTTAGATGTGTCACCAATGCTGTAAGTTGGCACGTTCACGTACCCTTCGATTGTTGACGAAATGGTCGCTAGAAAATGCGAGTTTGGTACTTTGGGTGCAGCATATGGTATCTGGCCCACTGGTGCATATTGGGGTACATCTTCATTTAATTCGGCACAATACATCAATGTCTATATCTGCATCTGTAACCAACATTGTGTAGACTGTGGTAATTTCTTTGCTCTTAAAGCACAACTCTCGAAGAACGCATACATGGGCTGTCTCCTCCTTGCCTTGCTTTTCCAGTCTCGACGCCTGTGCCTTGGCCATTTCCAGGAATGAGGTTTCAAATGCTGACATTGTATCGACCCGTCTTCGCTTGGTTTTTGGGGGTTGACAAGCGATTGTGACAGTAGATCATGGAGTCTGCCTAGTAGGGATTAATTCTGGGCTTGTTTGTCTATTCGCACTGGGTGTTGTTCGTTACAGACTTCAAAACTTGTATGTGAACTCGCATAGACAAAAAAGAACATAAATACCGTAGCGACTTCTTATAGCGTTATATCTTGTTTGAAATATATACTGTGTCTTTTGAAAAGCGATTATAGAGTGTACAATATGCAGACGATATATATTCGCATATTACTATTCTCACTTACCTGAAACGCCATCAATTGACATTTCGTTGGCTATGCTTTTTCAGATGTTTGATGCAATGTCTTTGTATTCTTTCATACGTTGCTTGTATGTTTCAGGGTTATCCCTTACTAAATTTATTATTTTTTCACTAATATCTTTGCTTGAAAGTCGACCTTTCATGTTGACTGCCGTCCGTGTACTGAGTCCGCGTCCGTGAAAAATCGCTCACCCGGCGATTTTTCACGGACGCAATACGCGGACGAAAAATGCGGACGCGGAACGCGGATACATGGAATAGCTCCAACATTTATCAACCAGTTCGTTTTTTCGCGGACACGGAGACATGGAAACCCGGCCTTACTTATTTTGTGGTTTATTTGAGTTGCAAAGATATTGATTCGCCATTCGAGGTGAGTAATTGACATGAAAGGATATGGACAAGGGGAAAGAAATGGTGATAAACTAGTTGAGGCGTTCATACGCGAAATCCTGGTATTCTGAAAAGAGAAGTTTCCAGAGAGAGGACGGATTTTAAGTGAAAAGCGTAACGAGCAGCTGAAAAATAGAGAGAATGCCAGACCTCATGTTTGTGTTTATTTTATATGACTGGCAATAAAAGCCGCTTTTCTTCAATAATTAATTTTGTGCAACATTAACTTGTGTGAAAAGTATATTAAATAACAAGTATTATACCGTATTGTTTTGTTGTAGTGTTTGTTTGGCTAAAACGAACTTGATAAACATCTCGCGCATTACACGATCTTACTTGATCATATAAAAGAAACAATCTATGTCACGCCATGCTCTATTGGCAAAGTTAGATGACTCACTCTCCCTCCTGTGTTACGAACGCCTTGTTGTATCTTTGTTGTTCTGATTATTATTACTACCTTTTTAGGATGTGTCGTTCAAGTCTTTTTAACAGTTCAAAATGATTAATAACAATACAGGGTAATACATCCTAATAATTCAGCATGGAGTCATCTAATAACATAGCAGACTACGTATTATATGACTCCATGCTGAATTATTAGGATGTATTACCCTGTATTGTTATTATGAAAAGCATGTCCTTTATGTTTTTATAAATGTTTGCAACTTGATCTTTTAAGTAACATGACAGTTCGAAAGTGTATATTATAAAATAGTGGAGAACCGTAACATATACTTATAATGTTCATGTTTTATTATTTTTATATGTAATTTTCTCTTTTTTTTTTTCGAAAGCCACGTCAAATAAAACTACCTCTCCTAATTTGTCTTTGCGTTATTATTGAAAAGGAAAAAAAAAGATAAGATAAACGTTGACTATTATGATGATTTGTTTGCTGCTGATGATGAGGATGAGAGTATTAAACACACACTGACCATACTGTCAGAAGCCCTCTATGAGAATATTCGTTCTATGGATCTTTTAACAGATCGTCGAAACGACACTTTCTATTTTCTTCAGCCTCATACTCAAAAAAATAAAGGAAACTGAAAATCAGCGATCAATATACAACTTATTGCTTAGACGCTGATACCGATAAAACAGCTTCTTCGATAAAAAAAGATCAATTGAAATGGATACAATTATTAAGCATCACGAACGCAGAACGATTTAATAACTTGGATTGATTTTGTTCTTTTTGTTTTATTTTGTGGATGAATTATATGAAGTATAAACTGATAGAAATTAAATAGCAGACAGATGGGACTGTCCGCATTGCCTGGTACACGCGCTCCTCACCTAGGCGACCGGGTTCGATGCCCGTGTCACAAGCCATTCGAGTTTGGATGGTGGTCACCATACCGGACACTCGGGATTTCATGCGTGCACTTTACCACCACATACCTTCAACACAAAATAGCACACCCAAACTTAATTGGCGTCGCACTGAAGTTCGGCGACTCGTATGTAATACGTTTTTTTTTTCGCTTATGGGAGGAGAAGTTATTTTACGGATCAATGTATATATTTTTGTTGTCAGAATATCTTGCATAGTGGTGATTTTTTGTGTAAATTAGTGTAAATAAATACTGCATTTGTGCCTATTACATTTACTACAACATTTATTGCCAATAATGCAAAGCTAATTCTTTTAATTAATAACTGATCACAGGGACTGGGCAATAATAAAAGATCACAGAGACTGTGCAAATACGTGTGCAAATACGCGAACCGGTGAAACTTTCTGGTTTTGTATAAAAACAAAACAATCAAAATATATTTATTTTATGTTTTTTCTAACAATAGCGCAGACTTTTGCTGTTCGGGTTTTGGTTAACGCGTATTTTCTTCAATTTTACAAGACGACAGCGATTACACGGTTTATTGCTTTATTACACTACAGTCACTTATTAATATCTTAGTTAGAAGGTGATTTTTCAAGCGGTTCCGTAGTGTAGTGGTTACACGCTCGCTTCACATGTGAGAGGCCCAAGGTTCGAGCCCCAGTAGAATCAAATTATTTTATTTGTGTTCTCTGTTAACTTTTTGTTTTGATGTAGACATTTTAGTTTAAATAAATATGCTGTTTTATTGTAACCATTTTTTTTGTTTTTATTATGCCCATGAAATATATATGTGTGAGAGGGTGGGGGGTTCGTAAACACATTAAAACATTTTCTGTGTTTTCATATCAATGAGTACTCAACCCCTATCGTAAATGAGCAACGTACGAATAAGTTCAGAATCATCTCCCCTTTAAGTTGAGAAAAATATGAAATTACGCTTACAAGATGAAGCAGATTTTTTAAAACCTACACAGTTCTGTTTCATTAATGAAAACTGCACACGGATGCCAGTAAAAAAAAAGGAAACCAATGTAAATAAAAATGAACTATGAAATATTTGGGGGTTACAACACAAAATCATAGATAATGGTTATTTGGGGGTTATAACACAACATCATAGATTATGGTTATTTGGGGGTTAAAATACAAAATCATAGATAACGGTTATACCAGTATCTTTTTTCTATTTTGTTTAAAATAATCGGCCAATATATTAATATTTAAAATAGAAAAAAAATCGTTCCATTAACTTCATTGAGTGCCTTTTACACTGAAATTCCCGACGCCCTTTGATGCTTTGCATCAATACTTATCTTGTACATCCCTGTTACAATTAAAAAGCTGGGAATTAAAGATATATATTTTTTTTAATCGCTCCATTTAGAGAATCTTGCAAGTTTATAAAAATAAAGCAGCCTCATGAGCGGAATTATTTGACATATCCCGAAATATATACAAGCATAGTAGTGTGGATAGCCGAGATGTGAATGCGTAAGCCTATTAATTCAATGCATAATGGTTCCAGTTCCGCTGGTTTAAAACCTTTTTATATTCATTCATAATGTTATTTTTATTATGGTAGAGCTATACATTTCCATGCTTTAAATCTACCAATTTAATGATTCACTGACCCTTGAAAAAGTGAACGAGGCCTTTTGAATGGTTCTATTACATCCGAAGTAAGCAAGACCTAAATCATGATTTTATAAATGTATAACAAAACGCGCTCGGAAGTGGAGTAGACAGTTTTATTTGCCACACAAACACAAGACAGTGCTTTATAAAGTACATGATATACATATGATAAAGATATGAAATTACTTGATTTGACTTAAACGTATCTTCACTTGCGGATAAATCAATTTTGGGACATTCTCAATTTCGATAACAATTTAATAAACTTGCACATGTTTAGTCTTCTCAAAGTTTCAATTAATGCTAAATATTTAAGAAAATTTTTTTTAGTCCTCTACAAAATGCGAAATAAATATACATTGTGCTTTTTATTTTTAGGCCAGCATTTTTGTTCTTTTTTGTTTTACGGGAGCGCCCGACCCGATTTTTCGACAAATAAAAATAAAAGTCACTTTCGTTATTTTTATTTAAATTTCTCCCGCCGACCTGGTATTTTATCCAAAAGTAGAAAAAAATATACGCAGATTGCCGAAAGTGTTGTTCAAAATTTGTTGATAATATGGGTTGTTTCGTTGTGCGAAGTCGACTTGTAAAGCGTCAGCGATTTTCATTGACTATTGCAGCCAATACCACACGCTATTAGTCAATTGGTGAGTATTTAACAAATGATTTTTTTATTGCATTTTCGAAATGGCGGACATTAACAACAACGAGACATATGTAGCATATTTTAAAATCAAATTAATTAAAAACGGAGCAGAAACAATTTCAATTAGAAAAGTTATTCTTCAGAACACCATTGTTGACATCTTGCCCATATTATGTGATACGAAATTAAAAATAATTATAGATTTTGCAGATGATGCAGAGGTGTCCCCATCGATAACTTTCGGTGTGTTAAAAAGTTTTGGGTAGGTTTAATAAATATGCGTATTTTTTAAAATGTAGATCCTGTAATATTTTTATAGATAAAAATCAACATCCCGAAAATGTCCACGAAGTACTACTTTACGTTTCTTTATAATGAACATGAGGGCTGAACCACAGGTACTTGCATCAATAATCCCATTCCCCACCCACCCACCCACCCACCCATATATATTCTTTATTCAGACCCCACCCACCCACCCATATATATTCTTTATTCAGAAAAAAAGTATGCAAGACAGCTTCTGAAGAAAATAACATTGGGTCCGGATGTTCGTATGTGCGTCAAAGTCACAAGAAAGTTTTAATTATTTTTCTTGACACGGTAGCAAATTAACATGCTTATTATTCTTCATTAACTTAAAACAAAACTTTTTTTTTTCATATATTTAACTGTATAACTATTTTTACATCAACATTTTAACCATTTTTCCGGTACCTTTTGACCTAGTTACGTCCCTTTGTTTGGATCAGTTCATTCTATTGAATTTCTACAGACGAAACCAAAGTTTTGACTTTCAAAATGTCATGAAAAAGTAAATGGAAATTATTTCTTAATTATTTGATCAGTTTTGTAAATCAGAAATACATCTTAATGTATTTTTCAAAAATGAGTTTATTTTATTTTTTAACATTTGTTTTCACAATCAATTTCTTCGATCATAATCACACCAGCAATATGCTTTTTCTTACTACATGGTCTCAACATATTTTAGCAATGTTGGTTCCAATTATACATATAAACATGTTTAAACTCGAATGATTATTCAAATGATTTGTGTTTAGAATGCAAATACCGCCACTATGTTTTGTAAATATACCATTGAGGAAAGGAACCCTACTAGCCTAGCTATCGTTCCAATCCTATAAACTTTAGATGCTTGTACATTATGTTGTAAAACACATTACTGAATAAATATGTTTAAACCAAAAATGAGTTATTATTTAGCCGAAATATGATGTTCTATCAACTGTACATAATGTTTTCATACTGCAGGATTTGTACCGCAAGAAATGCAAGTAAATTTATCACACCTCAGGCTTTGTTGATAAATGTGACCAATTGGCTCTATGTATTTGTTCCAAGGGTTATTATTATCTTCATATTTATATAGCTCTCTCTGTTAATTATATATCCAAGAAAATGTCATTTCTGTTTCTCCTTCAAATAATACAGACAACACATTTCATAGAAATTTTTATTTGAACTTAAACTGTGAATAAGAGAGGAACAAAATAATATGTGCAAAAGTTTACACCATTTTATTTTGATAATACTGTGAGTCTTTTACGAAATTATTAAAATAAAATACTATTTTAAAAATATACAATTACATAGTTCAAAAGATGTTTTCTATATATAATTAATATTGCGAGTAAATTATATACAGTCAGCAGAGTAATTCTACTTGAACAATTTAAATCCTTGCTACATGTACTATTTGATTCTTTATACGGCTTTCACTTAAGAAAATGTTCAATGAAATAAATCTAGGTTTCTAGGTATATTGTGATTTTTACCTCAATATTTTGTTGGGGCTAATGTGAAGCCAATGGACACAATACAAAAACTACGAAGATTACCACCAAACAATGCCACATACAAAAAAAATCTCCTAAACTATGCGTTTTGAGAGAATAAGATTGTTTAAGCTCTTTATTATATAAGTAAATATTAATCATGTGAAACAAGGCAGGGACCTATACAAACAAATTTGTATAGGTCCCTGAACAAGGACGGGTTATTTTTTACTCCAAATGTATGATTTGATCACACCTAGAAGAAGAAAACAATAACATGTTACACACCAACTATTGAACCCCTGATCCTTTCGGTTTCCAGAGCTCCAGATAAGGGTCGTATTTTCGTAATTACGAATTATTTTCAAGTCCGTTACGTATTTATTTTGAAATCTTGTCGTACCATTAAGCATTACAAAATCAAGTTACGAATATTATTTCTACATCGGTTCGTATCGATTTTTATTGAGTTCTGTTCGCGTATTAAAGATCTTTTCGGTGCTTATATAGAACGCTATCGGGTTTGTTTAACAAAGCGCATTTTTTCCAATAAAAGCGGCGTGTACAGTCTATAGACCAGTTGACGAGTGACGTCACGCGCACCTGCACAGTTTAAACTCCGCCCACTGGTTGACAAAAATGGGTGTATTCATATAAGCGCATATAGAGAAGATTAACAAAATCATCGTTTTTAATGATAATCATGCACATATAAAATATATTTTTACTAATTATGTCTATATAAAACATTAGCATGCAAGGGCATGCATCTTTGGAACGTTTATATTGTTGTTATTATTCGTTTTTACTCACAACCAGAGACGTAGATAACAGAGATAAGCAGGTCGCCAAATATCGGTAAACTCTCGCCCGTCGCGGGTTTCGGCGAGATAAGCGCTCAACTGTTTGTCGGTTGCCACGGTAGTTAACACGCCTATCAACATTGCTGAAACACGCTTTCGCGTTTCAGTTTTTGCGATTTGAAACAAATAAACTTTTATGTATTATTAATATGAGAATGTATGCGGTACTAAGACACAATTGTAATGTGTCAATTAAAATAAATCACATGCCGCATTGATGTATTTAGCGATTTTATTCGCCTCCAGTTTGAAAAAACACACACCATGATAACCGGTATTTAAAGGGGCCTTTTCACAGATTTTGGCATTTTTTAACTTATTCATTAAATGCTTTATATTGATAAATGTAAACATTTGATCGTAAAAGCTCCAGTAAAAAATCTAGAATAAAATTAAAAAAAGGAAAAGAACATTGCCCGGAGCAGGTTTCGAACCAGTGACCCCTGGAGTCCTGCCAGAATTCTGAAGTAAAAACGCTCTAGCCTGCTGAGCTATTCCGCCGAGTACACGTACTTGACGTATTTTATACGTTATATAAGCAATCTTCGTAGTTGCACACAATTTAACGACAAAAACAGAACTCTCCAAATTATTCAATCGTTTCGCGTTGCAACGCTTTATAATTTTTAGGTTTTAAAATCGTCAAAAGATGCATATAATGGCTATATTAGAGCATGGTAAATGTTCAGTATTACTGTTTCTTCACTTATATCATAACTAAAACGAAAATTTGCGAATCTGAAACAACTTTTTTCAATTTTGTCAATTTACCAAAGCGTGAAAAGATCCCTTTAATGATGGCCTTTGAAATACGATAAATTCAAATAAAGAAGCGATTATAATCTTACGACAAACAACTAATAATTGGTTGTTCAAATTAGATTTTTGTTTTTCATTTTAATTGCAGTGTTTAAATTTGATAAATCCGACTGCCATTTACGTGTAGTATAATTTGAATAAAGCTCTGAACAAATTCGTCTTCATATGGAGAGAATCTATTCTTGGTCTGCTCTAATCGACTGTTTGTGTTCATTGTTCTCTTTAATGACCGCTAAATTTAATGCACGATTTTACCAATTATAACATTACCACCTAGAGTACATGTGTAGAAATCTTCAGACCCGTATACTGTGCCATTCTCCGTAATTAAGCATATCGATCCAGTTATGAAGTTACTTTTCTGTGTCTTTTCACAATGTCTGAAACAGATATTGTGCCATGGGATGACGAGGATTTAAATCTGGATTTACTTCTAGGTATACCGATTATGATGAATATTGTGATATTGAATTATGATGAATATTATGATAGTTAATTTGTTCAGGACTTTACTCAGTCAGTTGTGTATGAGTGCCCAGAATGCAAAGTTAATGAAAAGAACATATGGATTCCGATTGTTGTAAAAAAGCATCATCTAAACTTAAAAAGTATGTCCTCTTATGTACATTATGATTAAGTAAAAGGCATGTGTCCCGGCTTCTACAGAGGAGCCTATGCAACCATTTATGTGATAAAGTCTCTTCATAAACCTCTGTAGTAACAATTTTAGTCGGTGCAATAAAAGAATGCATGAACATAGTTTTTACAGTTTAATATTTCATCAAAACTTCATATTTCATGAACAAATATCAATACACCTTGCATAACAAAAATTGAGCAATTTATTAAACATAACACATATTAAGCAAGTTGTTGATATAACAAATAACATATTGGAAGAAAACAGCTAATATTCTGCAGTTATGCAGGCAACAAACATGTAAGCTAATGCATAAGAGCCATTATCGTTTGAGGCAGGATATTAATATTGCTGAAGAAAAACCATGATCACATAATAATTTTTCATCATGGCGATTGGACTATAAATGTGACTTAGAGTGTTGACATGTTTTTACCATAGCCATATAAGGAAAAATTTACCCGCTTCGCAAACAAAATGGCGTCGTCTATATTTTTCTTAAAGTCTCGCGAAATCCCGTAACGGGTGAGAACTCGGCACGCTTTATTATATAAATTGGGCGACTTTCCAGTCTCTGTTATCTACGTGTCTGTCACAACGAACTCGGGAGTGGAACACAATCTAAGAGCTCGATATGTGGTTACCACAAAAATTCTCTCTACTTGGCACTTCTTCGCGACCATTTTTAGCTTAAACAAATCTCAGAAATTGAAATTCTTTCAGAATAAATTAAATTTAATGAAAAAAACAAAAACATGGATGAAAACAAACAACCAAAAGGTCTATTTTCTGTACGCAACATAAGGTAACTGATTTGAACCTTTATGTCTGAAAAAACTTACCTTGTTACACATTACATAAATTCCCTTGACTAATGTTATTGATTCGATACAGTTATCCACGAAGCATTATGGATAAAATTGATTGAATCAGGTCTTAGCTGCAAAATGATAACAATGATAAAATGTATATATGCAAAAGTTAAATCATGTATAAAAAACAGTAAGGATATGTCTTATTCCGACTTCTTTGACGTTTCTCTTGGTGTTAAACAAGGAGAACCTCTGTCACCTCTACTTTTTATTCTGTTTATCGATGATATTAAAGATTGTATTGATGTTCAAAATTTTTCAAATGATGATTTGCATTTGCTATCTGTTTTTATGATGTTATTTGCTAATGATATTGTAATATTTACTACTAACCCAGTAAGCCTTCAGAACCAACTTAACGATATTTACCTTTACTCTACTAAGTGGGGTCTTAAAATAAATGTAAATAAAACGAAAATTTGCATATTTGAAAAACTTAAAAGTAGGTGCAGCTATTCATGGTTAATTAATAACGAGTTCATTGAGATAGTCGATAATTTTGTGTACCTGGGTATAAAATTCTATTACACTGGTTATATGTCCCATACTGTAAAAATATTAAATGAACAAGCCCTTAGAGCTTATCATCATCTTTTATCTATTTTTAGCCGTGTAAAATTAGATGTCAAAACCAAACTATCGCTGTTTGATTCACTAGTAGCGCCAATCATCTTGTATGGTTCTGAAGTTTGGGGCATCTATGATATCTCTGATATTGATAAATTGCATTACAAATTTTGCAAAAATATTCTCCGTGTAAAACAATCTACTTCTAACTATGCTGTTCTAAGTGAATTAGGAAGATTTCCTTTATCTGTTATAGCCAAACTAAGGGCTTTGCGTTATTGGATGAAAATTGTAAGTAATCAGAATTCAGTATTATATCAAGTGTTTACGGAACAGATGCATATTTTAACCAATTAAAATTGTACGAAAAATAACCTATGGTGTAAGGCTTTAAAATTAAGTTTAGACAACCTTGGCTTTGGCTATATGCTTGATACTCCTGAATTAACAGACGATATTGAATACAAGGTAACTCAACGTCAAAAAGACCAATTTATGCAAGAATGGAGTGATACATTATCTTTACAGCCGAAAATGGAATTCTACTTAAAATCAAAAAAAAAAACTTCGAATATGAAAAATACCTTGATTGTTTATCCAATGAAAACTCCAGAATTTTAATGAGCAAATTTAGATTAAGTGCACATTGTCTTGAAATAGAAGTTGGAAGATATAATAGTTTATACCGAGAAGTGTAAACTTTGTAATCAAAATGTATGCGAATCTGAATATCACTTTTTACTTTGTTGTCCATTATATAACGAATTGCGTATAAAACATAATATCAGGACATCCTGGCCTACAATAAGTAAATACATATCAATGATGTCTTGCACAAATGTTCTAAAAGTCAAAACTATGGCAAAACTTTTGACAGAAGCTTTTAAAATTAGATCTGAGAAATTAAACCGTTTAGCGGATGTATAATTGCATGTTTTCACACATTAATGTATTGCATAGTCTTATATGTCATTTGTTATTATGCACACGTGTTTTGCTTGTTTGATATATCTGTTTATACTTAAATAGGATATATGGTATATTGTATGATTCCCTGTCTTGGCCACATCTTGTTTGTATATATGTTCTTGGCCAAAGGCAGAATGCCGGATTGCCAATAAACTATTGAATTGAATTGAATTGTTTTATTTAATTGTTCACACTTATTTTGACACTCTTAGTTGCAGCTTTTATATCCCGGTGTTTAATTGCATCTCTGTTCATCAAAAACCGATTATCTCGTTATGATCGGATATTGTCCGGAAATTACAAAGAAAACATGGTGTCATAAAGTAAAACCCAGGGACCTAAACTTTAGTCTCTGAATAAACCACATGTGGCAGACGATTGTCTGGTCATTAAACACAAGTTACGATACCTCCATCTCATGTCTTGGCATAATGAGCTGTCATTTAAGCCAAATTTTAAAGCTAAAATACTGAACAGTGCTTTAATAAAATATTTTAACATTAAACAAATGAAGACATTTGTCGGAAATGGATATATTTATTAGGCATTTTAATCATAATAAAACATTGTTTAATAACTATACATTCAAAATATTGTGCAATTTTACTGCTACGCAAGTAAGGTATTTAACTGGTACCGGCAAAAGTAAACTCAGCTATTACGTGTAAAGATTGTACATTACTGCAGTGTAAGAAACACCACCATGAACAAAAGCAATCACAATAGGGTAAAACATAATTGCGTTAAATAAATTAAATATATGCATTTATCATAAAATGCTACAGTTTTATCACTCCCTATTACTAGTAAAGAGATTTCAATATACATGCACAGACAGTTCAATTTGCATAATATGCAGGGGTTTTCCGTTTGTATGCTAAATTGTATTAATATTGTCATTTAATGTAAAAGAAAATCACCACAATATTTTAAAATTGTAATGTATTACGCTTTTTAGGGCTTTGAATTATATTTAATGCACCTTTGACGCTATCGATCACTGATGAAAAATAACACTATCCACACCACTTACAATTATAATGAAATTAATACATTTTTATAATTGTTAAAATATAATTTTTTAAGTCTTACTATCAGAAAAAATACGGCTAATTTATTGTTTTGTTTTGTGGAATTGCCAGTATTTAGTCTTCCGATCACGTTTACTCTATGCTTATAACTGTTGCATAGTGTAACTAGATACAGACTATAGATAGCTGCATGCTTGAATAACCTTACTATTACATTGTACAGTGAGCTGATAAGCCAGTCTCACTTGAGCAACTAACGTAGTAACATCATTAAAGAGTATAGCGCACATTTGTGTTTGTTATTACTAAGACTATTCACATGAGTGAAAGAACAACTACGCATAACATCAAATATGAAACAATAACTACGTATTTTTATGACGAGGAAATTTGATTTGTGTACATACATCTTTTTGGTACTAAAAATGATATATTTGCACTATCTTTTAAGAGTTTTAATGTTTATTATGGTCTTATTACCAATTTTTTGACTGAACAAGAGCCCTTTATACATGTTTTACGTTACTTTAACCAGTATTTTTGCCAACCAGTGAGTGCGCATGCGCAGAAAATTCCGAATGTAAACAATAACATTCAACTGGTCTATATGTCAAAAAACAATGGCGGCGACCAGAGAGCGTTCTTAAAAACGTCAAAGCGTGCAAAAACACGCTTTTAACATATTGTACGCAAAGTGAGCCGAAGTTGAATGTTAAGAAAGACATTATAGAAAAGATCTTATACGATGTTGTATGTTCAGTTGCCGACACAGTCGGAACACAGGTGGAAGTAACGTACCCTGGATAGTATTTTTTTTAGGAGCCCAATATATTCAAATAAATATATAAAATCATGTTTAATGAGAAAAAAATGACAAAGAGCCATGAAAAAAAATCCCCACCATCTGATATTGGAATCATAACAGGGTCATTAACTAGAATTTATCATAGACCTGTCTTCGAGGGCCGCAACAATGTCAAAATTACCTTTGGTCCAAAGCATCCCTTGATCCTCCTATGGGCAATTGGACAACCTTTCAAAAAAAGTTAACTTCAAAAAAATCTGTCCAGCTGTCAACTCACAGTCGGTCGATAACCAAGCAATATTTCCAGTCCGTTTGTCAACCCGAATAAATCTTCGACATACTTTCAAACAACATTTTTTTAGTTTTTGCCCCTTAATCGATAGCTCGCGTCCTATTCCTTTAAAACAACGAGGCGGGTCAAATAATGCATGCATATGCAACCACTTGCCCCTAAAAACTTATTCTTGTGTTATCATCCGGAAACCACCTGGTGGACGGACCGACAGACCGACCGACCTACCGACAGACATGTGCTAAGCAATATACCCCCTCTTCATCGAAGGGGGGCATAATAAAATATTTCTTTTTAATTGTTGAGTGTTTAACGGTACATATTACGTAAACATAAACATATGTGCATACTTACAATACGTACCACAAATACGTAGTTAATATTTAATGATTATTATTTCGTTCTAAATGAAACGTTCTGTCGCGCCAAAGAATAAATTCAGGGTCCAATTTGTACGTCGAGTAGCCTATAGCTCCACACTGTTATGAATGTGCAAATGAAGACCTGCATTCAAGTGTGGCTTGTGCAGACTAATCACATGGCCTCCTTGATGGTCTAACTTGAAGATCACTAATAAAAGTACAACTCTGTCACATATGTGTCAACATTATATGTTCCAACTGTTGTAGTGCGGTCTTGTTCGCTTACGCAAGTGAACCGGTCAAGGGACGGTTACGAGTTATGTAACTTTGTGAGCACTTATGTACCACGGAAATATTTATCGAGTCTAATTAAAAAACGCTTACTTCCGGTCAGGATGACACCACTGACTGGTTGTAATTCCATTAACTAAAGGCTTCTAGTCAGATACGCCTGAATTCACTTAAAGAATTAATCTGTAAGTGAAAACCAAAGCAGCTTTAACGAAAATAACTAACTTTAATTCTAAGAACTAGGAAAATAAAGAACAATGACAGAAAATTCAGAACAGGTACAAGCCAAGTCTAAAGAATCTAAGTATCGTTAAAATAAACAAAATACAGAAATTACCTTAATGAATGTAAAAAGAAGTTCACAATCTGTTAAAAACTGATATAAACATTAGCTACTGTTAGTCTAGAAGTTGCTTCAAAAATTAAGTTTCGAAAATAAGTCTTATTTAATCTAAAGAAAACAATTTATAAAGAGTGGAAAACTTCAGTGACTCAAATGTAACAAATAAGAAGAGTTTACAAAAGTTATTTCAATCAAGAGTCTTTCTAATTTAGAAAATGCCAAATAAAATTACCTAATTAATGAGAACAATTTGGAAAATAATGCCGAAATGTCTTGATGCTGGTCTTGCAATAATTTAGAGTTTAATTTATTATTTATTTATATAATTTCCCACCTTTTACCTTTTGAAGAAAACATCAAGAAGTGACTGAATCGGCCAAAACAGCTTATTTTATCCAGTTCTGAGAGCACTGGCAGAACAGTCCATTTTCCCACAGAACAGTCCAATAACAGACATTTTGATTGATTAAATTTTTTTTTTTGTGAAAGAGACTCTATTTACCTCGTCCATAGGTTCAGGTCGAGGCCATCCTGCTCCATACCGTACAACAGATTATGTGTTAGTAGCACAAATATGGGTTAATATTTTCAGACAGACATTGTTAAAATCATACCACAATAATTCATTGTATTATAATAAAATTATATGCACAAATAACACATATCATTTTTAACAATCTTGTAGGTTTATAAAGAAAAACATTGCAATTATACAAATATGATAAAAAATAAGAGAGATGGAAAAAAAAGGTGTGACACCTGTGTGCTTTAAATGTATATTAAGTAGTACATATTTTGTAACATTCAATTATATTGGCTTGGGTTCATTCAACGAATATTCTTACAACTGACCAATTTGGGAATATATTATTTTGGCGAGTCGTCTGTTTTTGGATTTCCCATGATAATAGTAGAGATCTCTTAAGTCCTGGAACATTTGGGATTGTATTTGTTCGTTTACACATAAAAATAAACCTTTTAATTTCAAGGAGCAATATATTGATAGGATTCATTTTTTCTGTACAGATTCCTAAAAGCATGTCCTGGCAAGAGAGTGTTGTCATATTGACATTATTTATATTCAATACATTTGTAACATATTGAACAATGGTTTGGATGTGCTCACAGCTCCAGAAAAGATGAGTTAAAGTTTCCTCATGATTGTTACAAAATGTGCATATATTATCATCAACAATTTTCATTTTATATAGCAATGATTTAGTTCCTAAGATTCTATGTATTATTCTAGTATGTAACCATTGTATATAAGTATCTCTGGATATTTTAAAAACAAAACTATGCACATACTTCCAGTTTATATTACTAAATATTCCATTCCATTTAGTTTCACTTGTAGGTTTTTCAGTATTTGAAATAAAAGTTTCATATACTTGTTTATTGTGCTTCTGGGTAAAAACCAACCGAGTTAAGGTAACAAGAAAGAAAAGGTCCATTACTGGTTGTTGTTTTGATTGGTTAAAAATATAATCTCTACTCATAGACTAAAAACATAGTAAAAACACTCAAATCAACACAATTATTTAAATTGAACATAAACAACATACCTCTATTCAAATATGCAAGCTACACATGCATTTAGCTATCAAAAACACAACAATAATCAATGATAAATATCTAAGCTCTGGGGAAGTCTGCAGAGGTTTTCTCAAAGATGGCTTATCAGTAATAGTTCCCATTATATATTAATTTGCTACAAACTGATAACTAATTTGCCAAAACAATAAGAACAGATTTACACAAGATATTACAACTTAGCCAAAAATGTCATTATACTAGAGAAATATGCATTTTGAAGTATTTACCCTTTAAGTGTTTTGAAACCAAGGGGTCTAACAAATTCCAGAGCTGAACTAAAAAAAGATTAGGGAATCTGAGTCAGGTTAAACAAGGGAGATAAATACAGCAACATTATGTACAGGTTGTCTTTCTTTCAACTATCTCTTAGTTGATAGGCTTATCATAAGTGCTAATGACTAAAACAGTTATGTCAATTATGAAAAATCTGTGTTATGAAAAATTACATAATATAGTTAATGTTACATAATAATGACATAATAAAACTAAACTTTACTGCACAAGCGTACAACAAATTTAGCGTAATTCTCAGAATATATGTATTTTTAGGCAAATAAAAGGTTGCAATAAACTCGAATCTGCACCCAACATAGCATGCTTTATAGAAAATACGGCGAAGCACTTTACATATTAAATTTAACCAGACACAAGTTTCGGATGTGCCTAAAATGTTTTCCCTTCGAAAATACAGGGCGTTTGCAACTTCAGTCCCCCTCGCATAAATGTCAAAGTAAAACTGTTCCATTAACAAAAGCAGCAAATGTGGCCTCTGGAGTCTTTAAACGCTTTTTATTTAGTTCTTATCCTACTTGACACAGTGTCGAACTCGTTGGAGATATCATTTGAACAGAAGCTTTCACCACATTACATGAAGAGGTCGACGGTCCAATACGCGTATGATACGAATTGGCACGACTGTAATAGTATCTTTCGTCAGGCACTTTTGAACTAACTGCTACACATTATAACCCAAACGCGATTGTTTCAAGCGCAATAACTGTGTTTCAAAATCAAATTTACAAATCAAAATACAACTACGTAAGGGCAAATCAATGCCATTATACACGAAACATCTCGATATTTAAAGCAAAAGGTGCACGTTTAAGAATAAGTACTTTACAATTATTTATATAATACGACGATATATAATATATTAGTTAGTATTTGTTATTGGAATTTCAATGGCACTTTGAGGATTATATACTGCATGCCACCATACAAACGTCGATTTGAATGAACTATAAACTGACGATAGGTCGATGAACTTATGTATACATTTTGTTTCACCTTTTGAGGTAATTTTATCAAGGTGACTCAAGCTTTGAACGGAATATTATTTAATCATTCTTTCTTTTGATAACATATCAAGTCTGAAACCATTCAAGTTCGTCATACGCTGAGATACACCTATTGTGGTATAATTTTTTTCATGGACTAAACGATTGGAGAGAGGATACGTTCACGGCACGCATAATGCTTCCAATTGGTGTAACCAAGGTTTTGTTAAGACCAGGAATACCACCTTCAATCAGTCCGATACAAAAAACTTCACCACTGCAGTCGTTAAAAAAAACTGGCCCACCGGAATCCCCACGGACAGCGAACGGCTTATTTGCATCACTGGAACGCACCACAATTTGATCATACAATGTATAGATCGGGTCATTAGTGATCGGATTACGTATTACATGTGAGTTAAGCGATTTCGATTGAAGGATTTCGCCACTAGTATATCCAGTTACACCGCCAAATTTCCAGCATGTACCCCTGAGGTTTTCTTTGTCTTTGTCAAGTACCCTTCCGGATGTAAATTCATAATCTGAAAAACAAAAAAAAACATATAGGTGCATACGCATCAATTTGCATTACCCTATGAAAGATGAAATGCGACACAAACTATAAAACAAGACGGAAAATGTCCCTGGGTCGCTCACCCCGGAACCTATGGAACTAAAATGGTTAACAAGGCGTTTGTAATGTTTGTAAAACAACAGCGGCTTATGACATTGCTTTTTAACACGGAAACATTTTTGATTCCTGCTAAGATGACACGTTTCTATTAAGTTTTATGCTGATTTGGCAAAAATGACTTATAGTGTTCATAAGATTTCACTATAGCTTTATAAAAAACTTCCCCGACTTCTTGTAGCATTGCTTTTTAATGACACGGGACAGTTTATGATCTTGGTACAATTATCATCAAAACAAATGTTCTAAAAACGTTTCATGAAGATTTAACACAACAATTGGCAACGTGAGTATTCACAAGATTTCATGTTAAGATTGTTAATGAATGATGTGTTATGTACGTGTGTTTGTTAACAAACTTTTAAAATGACAGTGGTTCCATTTCAATTAAACACATACCGTACTAATTAGTGTGTTTGACGAACATAGCCTGTATCTATATGTTTTCATGTTAGAAAATTAGTAGATTATCTGTTGATGATAAGAAATGTGACAAACACATTCGTTAATGTGAACGTAACGTTTACCATAATCAGGAGGTTTTTCCGGAGCGGGAAATCGTCCACAAACGGGATGTCTTTTCTGTAACTGAATAATTGCAATTTCAAAACCGGACTTTTCATCGACGTATTCTTTGACAAATATCTCTTTCACTATGCCTATATCATTTGGCTTTTCAGGCTGAAAAACAACATAATCGTCTACTACGAGTTGAACGTTTCCAGCGTTACCTATTACAGAACCCAACTCATGATCGTCCATTAATACGTGAGCACATGTGATGCCACAAAGGCCGTACGTGCTATGTTTAAAAAAAACACCAAGTGTGCCTTTTAATTCACATTTACGTTCAATTGAACAGCCCATGCGAACATTTTCATGTATTTCATAGGAACGGTTCGTCAATTGTACAAATGATCCTTCCCGAACAGATACACGGATAGCTTCATAGGACTTGTCAAATGGATCTTCATCAATAGGTATGCAACCTTTAGCGTGAACATACAATAATAACCGCGGTTCATATGTACTGTTCAAGTTAATTGTGCATCCTTCAATGAAAGACAGTCGCTTATGTTTTACGTACAAGCCCTTCGAGATTTTACGAATGCATAAACGCAACCTTTCTTGGTATTCTTCTGGTATATCGCCTATTTCATCTACATTAGACGATTGTAAACAGTCCACCGCCTTGGTAACGTAATCGATTTTGTCTGAACCAGTAAATGCTTTTTCCATATCTTGTTTTATATTTTCATTAGTGTGCGAAACGACAAAAACAACATGTGTCTTGTCATCATCATGAAATGCAGGATAAACGTCTAAAACTCCGTAAACACAACGTATCCTCTCACAAATTGTTTTACATTCGGACTTAAGTTTCTCTGACTTTCTTCCGTGGGTTGATAATAAGTCTCGCAGATATTCCCGTGCACAGAGTGGTATCCGTGGTAGAATCTCTACATGTTCTAAAGTAAAAAAAGGATAATGCGAGCATGTTATTATTCAAACAATATGGACGTTTATGTTGAATATTGTTTAGGTAATGGTATGTATCATCGTAAATTTGGGGTGTGGTAATTTATTAGATGTTTAAAAAGGGGGATAGGGGGTTGAGAAATTTGGAACGAAATTATTATCAATCTAATTCAATTTCACAAAGAGAACCTTTGCTAGTTTCGTCGTTCTGTTTATCAGTCGGTGGCAAATCAATCATATCCTTAATCGATTTTTCCATACGGAACGGAGTTGGCGTATCGCTAGATGCACTTGCTTGAATGTTTTGGTTCTGGTTCATCAATTCGACAAGATTCTGGCCAGACTCTAGGTCAGCTTTACTTCTTTCTCCGCCACTCATCATCATCGAACTTTCCCCTGCCATTGCAGTTTCACAATCGGAACCTTTGCTAGTTTCGTCGTTCTTTTTATCAGTCGTTTGCAAATTAGGAATTTCATCAATAAACTTTTTCATATTGGCCATCAGGCTCCCAAAATCGATAGGACTTGGTAAATCGCTAGATGCGCTTGCTTGATTGTTTGGATTATGTTTCTTCAAACCGACAAGCGCCCTGCCAAACTCTGGATCAGCTTCTTTTCCACACATGCATTTAGCTATCAAAAACACAACAATAAGAAATGATAAATATCCAAGCTCTCGGGAAGGACTTGGTGACTCGCTAGATGCGCTTGCTTGATTGTTTGGATTATGTTTCATCAAACCGACAAGCGCCCCAAGTGCCTTCTCCAGTACGGATTCGAGGTTTGACATCTCACTTCCAGGTTTTGCGTAGCGGCCTTGATTTGCATTCGATGTGTCGTTTTGCTTTGATGAATCTGTCAGTCCGCGTAAGTTTTTTTGAAACAATTGCTTTACGTTGATGTCCATGCTGTCACCACCTGTTTCTGTTGTGGAGTTGTGGCTTGTTGACGTATTTTCAGCGGATTTTGTAACTTGGGTGTTTTCTTCGGTTTGCATAGGCCCTCGATTATTTGCTTGTGACAGAACGTCTCTCATAAGTTCTATAACGTCCTTTTCGTAGCTGCTGAACAAGTCTGCATTCGAGTCATTAAAGTGTTCATCAAAAAAATCAAGCAGAGTAAATGGTTTTGAATCGGCGCGCGCAGGTTGTACACTAACTTCTGGACTGTCGGGTTTTGGAGGGTTGTCAAGAAACCATTGAAGACTTTCAATTGGCCTTTTTCTGATGTGGTTTACCTGGACTAGAGCTTGTTTTATCGCATTTTCGCTTGTCGCCGTTATTAAGTTTTGATTTCGCACAAAGTATAGAGGTATAAAACCGTTTTTGAGAAAATTTATCATCTTATCAAGCATTTTAAAAACAGCCTCCAGTATATTGTCTTCTTTCCAGAAGGTTGGGGGCGTCTCTTCTACTACCCAGAAGACCACTGTTTTCCAGTGATATGATGTTAAAACTTGCGGCGGAGTGTCGAAGTAAGCTTTCTGGTAGGCTTTTAAGACACGCCAACATAAAACTTGCAGCTTTGTCAGGCTTTTGGCAAGGACAAGTTCGCACTGAGAAAATGACAAACGAAAATATCCATCTTTTGCGCTTTCTACATCTGAATTGCCTTCAGCTTTGTCTGTTGAATTTTCAACCATTGACTTGTCTATTTTTCTGTCATATAAAGTGGTGACATTTTGTTTATCACAAGCGTTGACGACTTGGTTCTCGACTTTGATGTATCGTTCGATAAAGTCAGGAATTCTAGCTAGATCTGTTCCCGTGTCTAAGGGCTGCTTAGCAACAATCTGACAGCCCGTTTCAGTAACCTTCTTGACGATATCCTCAGGTGGCCATTCTCTTTTTCTGTTGATCCATTCTTTTGCTGTAAATGGCCATCCTTCAAACGAAAAAGCTGGAACAATGTCTGCGGAAAGACACTTATGGAATTCAACTGATTTGTCTTCCGTGCCTTCCGTCGGCCTTGATTCATATTTGTAACCCACTTTTGATCTTTCAATGGTATTAATTCTAGCTTCTGAAGTGAATGCACCATGTTGAAATTTCCTTTTGATGTTGACTTTTAAGGTTTCCTCGTATTCCTTTTTTATGTGTCTCAGCGCAGACACTGGGACACACTGACCTTCAATCAAAGTAGATCTAATATCTTCAAAATACGTCTTATGTTCTCCGTTCATACCAAGTACCCAAAGGGATGCCGGATGATCCTTGACATACAGAAACAAGGACTCCGATAAGAGCTTCTTTGTTGCAGTAAGTAGAATATCCACGTCACCAGCGTCAAATGGGGTATTCACCTTAGATCCATCTTGTGTACTCCCGACTGCAACTAATTTGAGTTCAGAAAACCCCTGCAAATCACAAAAGGTCGCAATTGTATTACCCAATGATTAATATCTATTTATTTAGTTTACGTAGTTTTTTTTATTAGATGCAATTTAGCATAGTTTGACCGGTACCTGCATGAGTAGTATTTTCGTTCTTGAAAACACGTGTCATTCTTGTTTTTCACACATTATTGTTTAGCATACACATAATTGTTGACATGTTTGCGGCGCATCATAGGCAACACGTACATTTATGTGATTAATTTATAAGGGTAGTAAATTAAGAAATTATAATTATACTTATTTTATAAATAAAACTTACTTGTAGAAGTGTGTTATGTATTGGCACTATTGCCAGCGTTTGCTGAATAGCTATCGACAACTTCGAGTCCAGTTTTTTAGCCAAACGTAGGAGTTCCCCACTGTTGCCTTCGTCCGTTGTCAATGACTCGGAATGATCGTCAGCACTTTCAACAGTCGCCATTATGTCCTCAATAACAACACAACTAGCAAATCAAATAAAAACCGAACACTTAGATAAGTAATTACTCATACGTGTTTGTATTTTCTTCAGTTTATGAAAGGGTTAAACATAATTACGGGTAGACAAACCAATGCAGGATGATGTGTCAAAATGTCCGTTGGGAAAACCTGCGATCAATAGTTGAATCGAAACAATCTTGGAATAGATATTTTTAGAAAATCTCAAGGACAGATTAAATACTCTTGAGGGTTTAAATAGAACGTATTGAATTTCGATCACTTCTCACCTCAGTGGTCACATTTACCTCTTTATGTCAGAAAAATAGTAGTATTCTATGTTGTAAATATGTTTTTCTCAGAATAATTTATTTAAAAACACGTTTGTAGTCTAGCACATTGTTTGGTAATTTTTTAACGTTGAAATAGTGTATATCTCTTTATATTGTACGTCTATAATATAACACAGGTCTGTTTTTACCTTAAATAACATTTTTGTGAGAAAAAAGCTATCCACTGTTGCTGTATATTCGGCCGCTTGATTTATTTTCACAAGTATTTCGTTTATTCTAATTCAACTATTTGCAATACCGGCAAGACCTTTACACTTTATATCTTTCCAACAAAATGTATTACGGATGATTTAAAGATCATACTTTTATTAAGTTACTAATGCACCTAAGCTATAGCAACTCTGAATTATTCAAATGTTTGCTTAAAGTCTATTTGGCCTTCAATTTTACGGGAAAACTGTGTGTGTGCGTGTGCGTGCGTGCGTGCGCGCGCGCGTGCGCGCGCGCGCGTGCGTGCGTGCGTGCGTGCGTGCGTGCGTGCGTGCGTGCGTGCGTGCGTGCGTGCGTGCGTGCGTGCGTGCGTGCGTGCGTGCGTGCGTGCGTGCGTGCGTGCGTGCGTGCGTGCGTGCGTGCGTGCGTGCGTGCGTGCGTGCGTGCGTGCGTGCGTGCGTGCGTGCGTGCGTGCGTGCGTGCGTGCGTGCGTGCGTGCGTGCGTGCGTGCGTGCGTGCGTGCGTGCGTGCGTGCGTGCGTGCGTGCGTGCGTGCGTGCGTGCGTGCGTGCGTGCGTGCGTGCGTGTGTGTGTGTGTGTGTGTGTGTGTGTGTGTGTGTGTGTGTGTGTGTGTGTGTGTGTGTGTGTGTGTGTGTGTGTGTGTGTGTGTGTGTGTGTGTGTGTGTGTGTGTGTGTGTGTGTGTGTGTGTGAGTTTGTAAATCCTACCAACCGGGGAAAATCGTATGAATACACACCAACAAACCGGGGAACACCTACCAACCGGGCAATTCCCCGGTTGGTTTTAGGCGAAAATCTCTAATCTACGTGTATGAAATACCAAACTGTCCATTTAAATTAGAAATCCAACGCCTTTTCCAATTAGCGGGTTTGTGGCATGCACAAAATATACACAAATCTTGACCAAATTACAATCGAGTGTGTATCCAGGCTTATAACAGTTCCCCGGTTGCGCTGTTTAAAAATCATACACTCGGTATTTATATCATTTAGTGAAAGTAAGTTGGAAAAATGGAGTTTCGAGCAAACAAACGCATTAAACTAAGGTAGGTTTTTT